>NC_056748.1:667978258-667989955 GCF_019279795.1 Protopterus annectens | reverse complement strand
TTAAACCCTTGAAAAAAATTTGTCCGAATATGCACATTGGCATTCACTCATTGTAGATTCGACATGTTGGGTGCAGAGTGCACTATAGCTGGGATTGGGAAATGAACTCTTTCCCTATTGTAGTGCAATCTCGGAGTTAGTATATACAAGTAGGGGGGTGGGGGTTGCAGGGGGACTTTCCCCCCTGCATTACGATGCGTCTTCAACATTGTAGTTTGAAAATCAGTGAATCTGCTGTTCAATTTGCTGATGCCTTCGACATTGTAGTTTAAAAATCAGTGAATCTGCTTTTCGAATTGCTGATCTTCAAACTACAGAGATTTTCGCAGTTTAAAATTTGCACTTTTGGTTCACACAAAAGTGCGATCGAGGTTGTCATTTCTGACAATATGAAGGTAAACCTATACACACACACAGACTCGTGTATATATGTGTGTGTGTGTGTGTGTGTGTGTGTGTGTGTGTGTGTGTGTGGGTATATATATATATATATATATATATATATATATATAAATATATATATATATATATATATTTATATATAAACACACACACACACACACACACACACACACACACACACGCACACACACACACACACACAAACACACACCTATACACCTCCCTTTAGGAGTAGCCATTAAATACTTTAACTCTAACTTCTTTGCCATTCTTAACCACCATGCTCCTGCCAGACTAATTAGAATTAAAACCAATTCTGCCCCATGGCTCTCAAAATAAATCAAACAAACTCCAACTCAGAAATAAACATTGGTCCAAATGGAGAATGACTAAAAACCCTGTAGACCAACAAACCTTTACACAGTTAAGAAATGACACTAAGAAAGCTATACTCTCTGTCAGAAGAAGCTACTACCTACAATTTCAACAAGCTAACCATAGCAACCCACAAAAATTCTGGGCTAGCATTAACCAATTACTCCATCCAGGCCAATCATCTACACCATACCCTCAAAATACAGACCACAAAAATCCCATGCATACAACAAATACCTTTAATACCTTTTTACTAATGCTATCCAAACACTAGCTAGTCAGCTATCACCTAATAGCTTTACTTTACCTTCCTATAACTCAACCCCCACCCCCTCCTTTTCATTTCCAACCTGTTCCAACAACATACATCCTAACCCTTATATAAAAATTAAAACCATGCTCTCCCTCAGCAGACCAGCTACCTGCTGAATATCTACAGCTATCAGCCAAAGCTATCGCCTACCCCATTTCCATTCTGATCAACAGAACTATTAGCGAAGGTCACATCCCCAGCGTATTGAAAGTCTCCCATATTATCCACCTCCATAAAGGTGGACACTCCACTGAACTCTCAAACTACTGCCCCACTGCCCTCCTTTCTCCTTTGGTAAAGATCATGGAGAAATGCATCCATAGGCAATTACTCGACCACTTAATCCAAAATAACTTACTTTCCAGTTGTCAACATGGTTTCATACCTTCACACAGCACTACCACTGCCCATCTTTCCTTTACTGACTGCATTAACATTGACCACAACATTAATAATCTTTCCTCTGCACTATTTATTGACCTGTCTAAAGCATTTGACATGGTATATCACCAGATTCTCACACAAATACTAAAATCCCTGTAATTAGATGCACTTTCCATAAAATGGTTCCAATCCTACCTAGATAAAAGACAACAGGCTGTACTATGATACAATACTCAATCCACCCTTTTGCCTGTTACCCCTTGGTGTCCCTCAAGGCTCCATCCTAGGACCTCTCCTCTTCTCCATATTTATTAATGACCCTCATCTAGCCATCCACCAGACCGCATGCATACAATATGCTGATGACTCCACACTGATATGCTCAGCCACATCCACCTCTGAATTTCACTCTCTTACCCAGAAGGTATTTAACACAGTTGAACAATGGTTCACACAGCGTTGCCTTCTCTTGAACCCCAATAAAACTAAATTCCTCCTCTTCAATCCTACTCACAAGTCCTCTCCTTCTGATTTCTCAGTTACATCCACCAGTGGTACCATTATATCACCAGACCCAACTACCAAACTACTTGGTATCACCATTGAAAACAATCTGAACTTTGACATCCATATCAACAATACTATAAAAACTGTCAACAAAAAACTTGGCTCTGTCTATAGGATTAAACCCTTTCTTTCACCTACAGCCAAAACAACTGTAGCTTACACTCATCTAATCTCTACACTCCTCTATGCCTCATCCATTTTTACTAACCTATCTAAAAATAACCTTAGCAAATTGGAAATGTCCTACAATAACATTGCCTGATTCGCTACAGGCAACCTATTTAGAACCCACCATTGCATTAACATAAAGCAGCTAGGATGGCTAGAACTACAAAACCTGATTAAATTCCACTAACTAATCATTGCCCATAAGAATCTTTATAAACCTTCCTGTACTCCTATACTATCTACCCCCATCACCCCCTATAAAAATCTTAAGTCCTTACATTCATCTCACAAACTTCTTGTACATACCTCTAAACCCAACAACAGGGCTGGCGATTATCTCTTCTCCAGCACTGTTGGAAAATCCTGGAATCTTCTCCCCAGTGACCTTTCCTCACTTGCCTCTTTATCACTTTTCAAAAACAGACTAAAACTTTTCCCCAGAACACACTGGTTATGCCCTTGTACTAAATCTGTCTCTTCAAACTTGGCTCTGCCTACCCCATACTTCCCATGAACTGTAGACCTTCCTTATTAACTATAAATACCATCACCCTCTGAATTCATTATTTCCAACCTCTGTGGATACTTATTTAAGAGTGAACTCTCTATTTATAGTACTATACAATACAATGTCCGCTTTTATTTTATTTCTTTATTATGCATTTTAACTGTATGTTATATTGCTCCTGCATTTTGCACTGTTTATGATTTTTGCCCTCACTGAAAATTTCTGTGTTAACCTGTAATATGCATTGTATATATCACTGTTATTTTATTTGTTGTTGTTTTCTTGTTTATGTCTTGGAGCTTATCTCCCCGGGCCTCTACTGAAAATGGACATATATCCAGGTAGACTAGCCCAGTCAACAAATGTAAAATAATTAAAATAAATATACTCAATAGAAAATGTTTTCATGAGCAAACAAAAATAAAACAATAAAAGCACTCTAGTTGCATTTGTCTTCAATATAGATGTAATACTGATGCTGTCATTAAGCCATGGGGACACAGTGCACATCCATAATCATGAGTATTAACTCTTTGCATTCTTGTTTAAACCTCTTATCTTCTGAAATGATCCTAGAGAGGTGTACCATCTGACCTTAACACTTAACATATTCAGGAGGACAACATTAATAATACATTCAGTAGATGTGTGTGTGTAAAGATAGATATTGTCCATTACTGGCAGGGTTAATGTTGCATCAATAAGCATTGCCTGTGGACACATTTAGAGCAAAGGGAATTACAGTGACAACTTTGTTTAAATGCTGCCACTGCTAAACAAAAAAATTCACAATATAATACAATTTTTTTCACCACAGCAGTGTATGATGGTAACAATACTACCTGATACTCCTCAAATGTAGTGATATAGTGAGTATAGACATTACTCAGCCCGGCAACAACTACATCCATCTCTCCCATAGTCCCATGAGATTCAAATTCCTATGAAGTGAGATCGCAAAATGCAAAGCAGGTTATTTCTATGATAAACAGATAATCATGTAGTAAATAAAGCCAAATTTTAGAGACAGAAATTAGTTACAACTCACTGTTTTTACAGCCTCTCGCAGTCTTCGACCTGACATGGTGCTGTAAGGCAAAAGAAAAAAAACATATATTAGGGACGACATGGTGCTGTAAGGCAAAATAAAAAGCATATATTAGGGACAAGATACAGAAAGAACAATAACTCATGCTTGTATTAAATATACACTAATCAAAATAAGATTATTCAGTTCAGTTGTTGTGTAGAGTTAAAAAGTCTGCCTAGTCAAATCTTCTTTTCAAATGTAACAGTTATAGATAAATAAATGCATGCACATTGAGGACGGCAATTATGAGCAATTTGAGCTCTAGCAAAACTAGCATTTAAAATGGTTTATGTTGCCTTGAAATTTTGTTCTGAGTAACAGAAAACTGAAACAGCATCAGTCTCTATATTGATGCTGTATTAGAAAAAAAAAATGTCATATCAATACAGATGACTATCTACATACACACACACAAAAAAAAATACTAGATAAACTTCAGAAAACTCCCTGAAAGTTCATCCTGGATTTGTAATTTGTTAGAACCTCTGCATGTAAACACAAATATATGACAATAAAATGGGTAATTAGAGAAACTGAAAGAGTCATGGAAGTTTGCCACAAAGTGCTCTGCTAGAGCAATAAAGATAAATGGGTTAATGTGATAAACCATCCTTAGCAAATGTGCAGACAATATGCAGGTATTAAAAGAAGGTGGATATTTCAAAACTGGCCACAAATAGCTTATACAAATTTGACCATGACAAGTGCTTAACACATGGAAGCATAAGCAAAATAAGTGTCCCCAGCTGTGTTGTGTATATGTCAATGGTGTTGTGATACAGAATGTGACACTTGTCATTACAGACATATATCACATCATGCTAAGCAAAAATAGACATTTACATGTACTGCTTGCTAAAATTATTTCTCTACATATCTGCACACCAGTACCACTGTACTATTAATGGCATGGCATGTGACATACAAAGACCACGTAGTATGTGTAAGGTACACAATGTATAATAGAATACAGTTTACCAAAAAATGTATTGTATTACAATACCACATCACAAACAGCAGGTTAAGATATGTGGGGATGCTAAGAAGTGGTTCTAAGGGGTCTACAGTTCCAAGCATACCTCTCAACTGTCCAGATTTTCTCAGAATGTCCAACTTTTTGACTCATTTTTGTCTGTTCCTCATAAAATTTGTGGTTTTCTGGCAAATCACTAAGGATTGAAGTCACTAAATAATACTAAATAATGACAGACATTTGAGCTTCATACTTGATATCCTTCATAAAATGTATAATAATGCAAAACATGTTATTCTAGCAATTTTCTAAGTTTAATAGGAGCAATATTTAAAATCTGTAACTATTTTGGGGGTTTTGTCCCCCCTATTATTTTTGGCTTAGTGGTACAGTGGGTTAAGGTGTATGCCTTTCAACCACAAGGTGCAAGGTTTGATTCTCACCACTGGAACGAGCTTTACAAATTGAAGATGTATATTTTGGTTGGGAGGGTGGCCTAATGGTTAAGGCGTTTGCCTTACAAACACAAGGTGCAGGGTTTGAGTCTCACAAGGGATAATTGGCTAGGCTTAAAATGGCTTGCAAGGGCAGTTATCTTAGTACTAATCTATAAACCTATGAAATATTTCTTGCACTGAGAGATTCATAGGAGGTTACTAGCCTATCAACCCGGAGGTCATTTCAAATCTAGCCATTTCATCCCAATGTAATACCATAGATACTCTGGTCAATATCCATGACTGTATTTATTAATGGCTGCCCACTTCCAGGGCTGTTGTGGGCATTATCCCTGGTATGAAATTATGGTGTCTCATCCAAGTCATCCAGGTTCCTTTTGAACAGTGTCATAGAGATGCTCTGCTGCAAGTGAATTGGCAGCCTTTTTAAAAAATGCAGCAATCACTGGAGACAAATCTGTCCCTCATGCATGTCCTATTCAAGTGCAGGCCATATTGGTCCCTGGAATGGGTAGCTCTAGTCCCATTTGATTTACAGATGTGCAGCAAATTCATTAGGTTTAGGCAAGCATAAGTCTCCCCCTAAAAAGTTTATATAATACTGAGTATACTGACAGGGACTTTAGTCTGTGTAAGGCACGTGCTGGAGTCCCTTGATCTTCTTTGCTAGAAAACTTTGAGGTCTCTCCAATTGCTGTAGGCGCTTTGTGTGATACATGCAAAGGGGGAATTATAGTGAATTATAGGTATGATTAAGTGACGAGTATAGAAGGCTTATAACCTCCTTTGCTCTACAGGTAATGCCTTTGTATTACATAGAAGGCCTTCCTTACTATAGTAGACATATGGTGGTCAAAGTTAAGGTCACAATCTACAGTTCCAAGCAATGTGAGATAACATTTTATGAGAATGAATCCCATGCGCACATGCAACCCCTTGCTGTCAACATAACTGAAATACGAAGCAAGAAGGTGGCTATAAGTGGAAAACTACAGGTATTACACACAAGCAGTAATGTATGAACAGTCCATCCAAAGTGAATTCAAAGTTCTAAATACAAACATCTACTCACATACATACTATTCCATATGCATGTATGTGAAAAGAGAAACTGTATAGCAAGCCTCCTATATGTGTTTATACATATGTCCACAGAGCAATATATGTAAATAAAACCACTACAGAAATAGAGACACACACACACACACACACATACATATATATATATATATATATATATATATATATATATATATATATATATACACACACACACACACTTAAATATAATGTGCAGCACTCAGATATGAAAATTGATGTCAGTTGGAAATAAGCTCTGTACACGTATGCATGCAGCACCAGTTACACTAGGTGTTTATGTGGACAGCTGGACACATTGGCCAACACAAACCACACCTCCAAAGTCTCTCTCTAGCACATATTTTATAAGCCATGACACTATAACTGTGTAGTAGTGATTTTCTTGGTTAACTTACAATGCCGCGGATGTAGCGCACATCTTTTCATTGCACAATGATGAATGTTCAATATCAATCTTGTATACATTTTCATATCTGCAGATAAACTAAAACATAGTCTGTAGCTAGCATGTCTAGTGCTATATTACATGGTTAATACTGAATAGCATAAGCAGCTGCAATGTTGAATTGCCTGTGCACATGGCTACCAGTTGTACAATGCTTAGTGCATTCCATTTGTGTGTGTGTGTATATGTCAGTAACAGTTGCATACTACCACCATTTTCAGTCACTATACTGTAGGCATAGTACTTGAAAGCTGAGGTGTACAGAACCCTACATTGATTGTGTATGAGACTACTATCTGGAGTGCAACAAAACACAGTGCATTAGTATATGAAGACCTTCAAATGGAGGGCAACACTGAATAGCCTGTCTACTATATGCAGTCACAATGCTGGCTTACTTAAGTCCATCATCTGCTTTGTAGTATGCACTGTACAGAACTCTATACAAGCAGTGCCTGTATAGCATGTGTACATCATATGTTCAGTCATGGAGTCATGATGAGATGCACAGTTTGGTAGTTACAGCAGCAACGTTGACATCGTCATCTCCATTATTGAGAAGGCAGCTGTGTATTATACACTATAAACTGATAAGACAATCACCAAAAAGACACAGATGCACACCCAGGCACCATATCCATGCAAATCACAATGACTTCATTCAAATGTCGACAATTCTTTTGGTAACTTTTATCATTTCATACTGTGGGTTCAGACTGTAGGTGAAAAGATAGAGAATTACAAAAGTATGGAGGTTGATGAAAAAAATATAAAATCAGAATGAATTATCCACATCCTGAATATCGCAGATGGATAAGTTAAAGGAGGGTCTTAGAAACTCCTCAGGACAAGAGGGACCCAAAATCATGTAGTGCTAGGAAAAGCTAGGTATCTTGAAACTAATATTCCATATAATAACTTAGAATGGAAAGGTAACCAGATTAAACTATGCAATATGACATTAATGCTTCATAACCAACCCCAGGTAAAGGCATCACAGTAATCTAGTCCCACTTACACCTGAGAACACCAAGAATAATAATAAATAAATAAAATAAGAATCAAACTTCAGCAAAAAAAAAAAAATATATATATATATATATATATATATATATATATATTTATTTGATTACAAAAAGACAGACTAATATTATAGAATATGTGAAGAGCAGTTAGAAGGGGGAAAATAATTTAAGGGATTAAAGTATCCTTGTTGACTCCAAGGTGTCATTCATAAAATGTGTGTGTATGTCTACAAGGATGAGTACAAGTTAAGTGGTTGTATATTATAATTTATTATATTAAGATCTCACTGAGCAATCACTGGTCTGTTCTGCAACCTGGTGTGATCTAAGAATACTGGTGATGCTTATCATCTTATACAAATACCAATCAAGTCAAAGAGAGTGCAGAGCTGATAATAAAGGTCTGAGGGGTTTGAAGAACCTGAAATACTATAGTAAGCTACACTTTAACTTGGCCTATACTCACTGACTTAGCACATCAGAGGTGACCATTATAATGTCTGGGTTTAAAAAGATGAGTAAGGCTTGATGTGTATTCAATTACAACATTGATTAGTGAAATATGTTTCAAAGAGGGTGGTTAAAGCATCTGAAGCACTGAGCAAAGAACATTAAAGTGTATAATTCTGCAGAATTGTTCAAAGACCGTCTTGGAAATTTTTATGGAAATCAATATCATTTGGGTTTGTCTGCTACACTGCCATAATGGACGTCATCTGAGACTGTAATCAGTGTGATGTGATAAGGTGTGAGGAGGCATAGTGCTGCAATAAGTAAGAGTCATTTTGCCGCCAAAAGTTCTATGGTTGTGTTCTCTGGTGTGATCACTCGTGTGCAGAGTTTACATATAATCTCTTCTTATTTGGGCTACTTCTAAACATTCCAAGTTCCCCCTACATTTCATAGGCATGCAGTATGTGGATTTGGTGGCTCTAAATTGTCTATAAGTAAGTATGCGTATGTATATGTGTGTCTGTATGTGTGAGCATGTGAGAGATGAGATGAAAGAAAGGCCTGGCAATTTATGTCAATTCCCTTTTTGCCTAGTAAACTGTATTACTGGAGAGTGCAGCAAAATAAGATCAGATTAGAACTGAGTCTGTAATAATACATACTTTTAAATCTCATGCGTAGTAATTCTTCAAAATTATGTTAAAATCACCTTTCAGGGTATAGGACATTTGCTACAACATACTGAGAAAAAAATTATACTGCACAAAGCAGGCTAGCTAAATTATAATGACGTGCAGCTGTTTTCCTAAGTCTTCTCAGGAACTTGATTGCACACATACATACATGCAAATATTTTAAACACAAGCAATAATGTTCTTCTAGTCTGCCAATATACCAAACATAAATGCTTGCTTTAATATAATTTGGTAGTTTATTTTAAGTGTCAACTATTCCCTGAGAGAACCATTTAGCACATACATCATGTCTATATAATCTCCTTCACAGGTTATCCGATGGTTCTCTACTACTCCTTGATAATCTCAGGCATTCCCAGAAGTAATTTTTCCTAAATGCTCTATATACCTGAACAAGGTCTCCTTAAATATATTTGTCACTGTACAGGTTCAGATAATTTAATCCTTCATAATAACAAACTTTCACATCCACAGATGCCCTTGGTGTATTTCAACTGTGCTCTTTCCAGCTTACTCAAACTACTTTGCTTGCAAGGCTTCTACATCATTATTCCATAGTCTATTTGAGTCAAATGGGACTTGAATGATTTCATTATTTCTTATTTTCAAGACTCTATAAATCTTTTTTATATACCCTACATTTTTATAACTATTCCTAAGAGATTGGTCAAAATAATCAGAAAAACAAAGCAGGATCTACCCATATACCTATCTTCTCCTTAAGTGAATGAAGTTTCGATAATGGTGCTCATTATAAGCTATTCACCCTTCCATCTAGGTCTCCCAAATCTCATATGCTTTATAGGTTTCATAGATTAGTACTAGGCTAACTGCCCTTGTGAGACATTTTAAGCCTAGCCAATTATCCCATGTGAGATTCAAGCCCTGTACCTTGTGTTTGTAAGACAAATACCTTAACCATTAGGCCACCCTCCCAACCCCTGTTTTTTGATGTATTTATCAGCATATTAATTAATCTGTCTTCAACCCCTTTTTCCCATTTTGCGCATGGGGTCAGGGTGTCACTTCAAGAGAGACAATCATCTTGAGCCAAGGTTTACACCACCAGGTGGCTAGCCCTGCCACAGTAGTTCAACCATACCACTCACTTGCACATACTCTCACACCTACAACCAATTTAGAATTTGCAGTCCACCTACTGCATGTGTCTTTGGAATGTGGGAGGAAACTGGAGAAACCCATGCAACCGCAGGGAGGACATGCAGATTCTGCACAGAAGGCACCCCAGCGAAGAATCAAACTGGAGAACCTCTTGCTGTGAGGTGACAAGTTGACAATGCTAACAGCTGTACCACCCATTTATCAGCATGTTAATCTTCTGCGCCTAATTGGTCAATTTAGTTCATCTCCTTTACAGACATGTACTATAAATAACAGATGTGATCAGTTTTCACATTTTCAACTCATCTGCATACAAAATCTAGAATATTTCATATGAAAATGATAAATCAGAAAGAGATAGCCTAATAAGGTTTGTCTTAAGATTACATCAATACCCATTTCTTCTAATATAGTGATCAGTTGCTCGTCTATGAGTCTATCAAAGGCTGAAGATAGGTCTCCATAAGTTACATTGCAGAACCCTTGTTTCATTTATAGATGTAATTATGTTATCACAGTACATAATATTTCAGGTAGTTATAAACATATTTTCAACATATGCATACAGGTATATGGTTTCAAGTCTCAAATTTGACATTTCTGACAAGTTATCCAAAAATCCTTTGTTATATTTCAAGAACAGAGGAGACTTATGAGTTTCTGTGACTCATTGGTTTGTCCCAATCTATTTTTCCTTAAAAGCGGCTCATTTGCTCAGAACTGCTCCTTACCACTTGATTGTGACTCTAGCTATCAGGCTGAATCATCAAAGAAGAATACTAATTGCATTCTACAGTGTTTACTGTGTTAGTGCTGCACTTTTGTCTGTCATTGTTTTGTACTCTAAGTTGGAAAAGCCTTGGTTTGCATTCTGGTAAGGGTACAGATGAATTTGGTCATTTCCAGGCTTATGACTGCTAAAGAACCTTAAAGTGTACTGTTTGGCTACTGGTTTCCATGCAACTGCTCATTTCACAGTAGTCGCTAGCCATGACTGGACAAATGCAGATAATTAGAAATGTGACTTTCCCAATGAAACCAACTTCATAAATTCCTTGAGTGGTTTGTGTGAAAAGGCACATTGTCCTTTGTGTGCAGACCTAGGCTGTTCATTTTTACTCAGGCACTTAAGTAAATCTGCTCTAAACCTAATTGGGACCCCTCTCCCTGCAGCCCACACTAGTTAGCATCTGGAACCATGAACATGCACTTTCCAAGTGTCTCTGTGGCCAGTTTGGTTGAAATGGGCATTCTGAGACAATGTAGCACTGCACCTGTTTCAGGTTTACTGCCAACCACCTATTACTTAAACATACTGACACAGTGAGAGAGAGGTGTAGTTATATAATGATTCTGGAGGCAAAGATCTCACATTGGACCACCATATTTAGCAAGCAGGCTGTAACACACACCACCACATTAAGCCTCTCACTGAAAGTCCAAACACATAGACTTTCAATATACTGATTTTCTTAAAAAAGTAACCTGCTTAACCCACAAAGACCTCCTAATTATAGCTCAAGAAACAAGTACCCTCAGCAACTTCAAAAGTATGCAACTCATGCAGCACCCATCATGAGACATACATCTAAGACTTTCACTCTCTCAACTCAAAAGC
>NC_056748.1:667543258-667655758 GCF_019279795.1 Protopterus annectens | reverse complement strand
TCCTCTATTAAAACACATGCATTTAATTCTGTTAGAATACATGTAAATTTCTTTTTCATTTCAGTAGGGTGCACTGCTGATGCATTTTAACATAAGCAAACCTCATAAATACATTTTTAGCAGAATCATCTGTACAAATCAGTTTGATATACAAATGACACACAGTTCTAATACATTTGTACACAAACATCTTGTATAAATCAGTTTGATATATGAATGACATACAGTTTTAATACATTTGTAACACAAGCATCTTGTATAAATCAGTTTGATATTCAAAGGACATATCATTCTTTATAGAATTCCAGCTGGATAGCCTGGCACTTGCCCAAATCATCTACTTAAGTTGGTGTAAATGATCTCATGGCATCATGTATCAAAAAGAGTAGAAAAGTTCCCCCATGCCCTGGACAAATTTCCATCAGTAGTATAAATAATACCTTGAGTCCCCCTGAAGAAAGGCTACTATCTTAGTGGGTCTAACACAGTCAACTAAGGATTAATAAATAAAAATATGTATGGATTAGTACACATTGTGATTCTCTTTCTATGGAATAAAGTAAAATTTCAATGTCATTTGTACAATAGTACTACAAAATCACAGTTTAATAAAGGATGACAACTTAAAATTGTTTTCCCTCTGGTATTTCTTATGTTAATGTTTAAGCTTTTTTCTAAGAACTCTGCACAACTAAGGTGGTGATCACGCTTTTTATACAGCCCCAAGATTTTCCTCAGAAACCTTCCCTAAGCTCCAATTCCATTTTAGCACGCTCTTATATAAGGCATCACTACTTTCCCCACTGTTTATCAGTGACCTCTTCAGGAAATGTAGCATAACAGAATGGGAAAAACATATCCAATAATCATTTATTTGTTCAAAAGCAGCAATAAATCCCATTTGGTTTGTCATGTGATTGCACTATATCTCAAAGGGTATTAAAACTACATGAGACTGTTTAAACAATATAATGATTGTAGATAATTGCATCAAAATAGCAGAATCAAATACACAAATAAAATACATCAGTAATGAGTTTTTTTCTGAAATTCCTATATCAGTAAATATATTCAACAGCTTTTATGCGATTTTAGAAATATGCTGACTAAAGTACGGTGAGGTGACACTCCCAACACTGAAATTGAAAAAAATTGCTGGATAAGTGCAAGCTAGTTCAAGTTATCAATTGTCATCTGAAACGTATAATTATAGTTCAACTTTAGTTTCAGTGGTTTATAAAAAAAATTTTCCAATGGTCTTTGCATGCACTTCAAACCTTGTTTAGGTTTGTGAGTATTTTCAAACAATTAGAATATACAATATACTGGTTACACAGTTATAATGTAGTAGAAAGATTATGCCCAAAAATCAAGAAAAATATAAACTTAACAGTTTCTTTAGCACATGACCCAGTCATAACAGCACTTAGGTTCATTAAGAACCCTCAAGTACAGATATGAATGAGTTTTGTGCTAGGGACTAACAACAAACAATGCTAGCCAGCAAAGAACATTCACATAAGCCTGCCCACGCCTCTCAACTCTTCCTGAGTGTGTCTTATATTTTTGCTTTGTTCCTTGTAAATGTTTTGATATTATGCTAAATTTCAGAGGACTATATTCAGACAAAAATGCCAGATAGAGTTTCATACCTCTTATTGTTCATAAAATCATACTGATGCAAAACCTGTTGCAATATTACTTTGAGTAAGATTAAGTATTCCAGATGTGGATTCATTATCTCCCAATATTTTTGGATTTCTCCAAAATTTTTAAGAAAAGTAGCTGAGAGGTGGTATGCTGTCTATTTGGCAGAGATAAGTGCTTTAGCAGTTTTCAAATCCAGTAAAACACTTAACACTACTATTTTCTTTGTGTGTGTGTGTGTGTGTGTGTGTGTGTGTGTGTGTGTGTGTGTGTGTGTGTGTGTGTGTGTGTCTATGTAATTGCTAGTACATATAACAGATAAAGCTGCATGCACTAAATTACAATAATTATGATTGAGTCACTAATTATAAGTTTTTATTGTGTGGTCTTGACATGGATGCCTAGATTCACCTCTCAAGCTTCACTCTCAAGATACGTTTTTGGCATCAGTGTCTCGAATACAAAGTAAGGCTCTCCATGATCAGAGACCAGAGCATAATCCTCTATGTTAAAAATATGAGTGTTCATCTCATTAGCAGCAGTTTAAGAGAACATATATGGTAAGGCTATGTTTAAGATATTTATATACTTTAAAGCTCTGAACTTAGGTCCTCCAAAGTATATACCTGTGTGTATTGTTATTCATGTATATAAAGCTACTATTTTGTCTTTGTTTACCAGGCAAGTCAGATTGGGTAATACCCATTTTAAGCAGAGGCCCGGGAAAGAAGCTGTATTTGCTTACATTGCATTATGCTAAGTTTCAGTTAAACACAGAATAATTGTATTTCTATTTTCACTTATACAAAAAACAGAGGTTAAATTTATACATAAGATTTTACAGAGGTGGAAGTTATTAAAGAAAAAGTACATGTGCAACTTAGATTTAATCCCTAGTCTTTATTATATTTTATTTACAAATGGTTACTAAAGAAATTAGTGGTCAGTGGTCAGTGATAAATGTAGCTGAACTAGAAAATAAACTCTTCAACCAGAAAGGGGAACTTAGCTTGCAGAAACTGTATAGCATAATAGTTAATAATAATTATTACTATATGATAAAGATACTATATTTAATAAATATTTCCACTGCAATTTTCAAAGGCTTCTCAGTTTTTACAGATGTTATAGGTTAACAATTCGATGCAGGGAGACTAAAGCCAGTTGGTAGATTCCTTTCTGTGAAAGATGTGTTTAAGTGTTTTAAGTTAACTAAGTCATAGTTACATTGATAGGTGTGTTGACATTTTAGAGGCATTGAGTTTGTATATGAAAGACATATGGAGTTTGACTAACAAGTTTAGGAGTATTTATTTATATTTTATAAAAGTCGTGTTATTTTCTGCTAAATATGATAATATGGTAATACAGACATTTTGATCTGACTGTTATGAATTTTTCCTGTCAATGTAGCAGGGGAGTGTATAACAATTGGACTGGAAATAGTAATAATGCATATGGTTTCCCTCAAGTATAGATTTATAGTTTAAATGGTGTATAATTAAATGGAGTAAATAACTGACTAGATTACCTATTAGTCATGGGTTATTTCTGCCATCGCAATATAAGTTAAATGGAAAAATCTAGTCAGCATATGTTAAGGAAAGTGTGAACACTAACTCTATGGCACCAGATGGGGAATTGCATTTTGATGTATTTATTGAAAGATTGTGGTTTGTGATATGGTCTGAATATGAAAAGCAATCCCCCGGATTCACTAATTCTCCATGCAGGACTACTGCAATGCATATTAAGAAAGGCGCGCTGCCTGAATACCTAATGCTAGACAGAGCGTGGACGAGTGCAAGGGGCATGGCTGAGAGCAGAGCTCTCAGAATAAACACGCCCCTGAAAAGTAGAACAGAATAATGTGTACATAAAAGAGCGAGACCGCACATAACTGTCGGCATATCCCCACCAACAGTCCCCATGTGTTCAACAGCAACAATACACTGAAAAAAAACCATGAAGAAATCCTTGTAGTAATGTTTTTAAAACTCAGAGTACAGCTAACCGTAGGTGCGCGGGTCTGCCCATCGCATAGCTATAGGTAAAGCAGCATGAAAGGCTTAAGAGGATAACAAGAAAGGTACAGAAAATGAAGCGGCACAGCAAGAGCGTAGTGGTCAGAGCACCCATCTAAGGAGGAGGCATTCCCGGCTCAAGTCCCAATGCACCACATACCATTTTCTAAGTGTAATCTGTATATGAACAATTATGTACATTTTATTGCTGTAGAACCTACCAAATAACAATTAAATGTGAACTGGAGTACTGCATGAAATGCACATGTGAACAGTCAGTACCATAATGAATAAGTAAGCAATAAGCAGGTGTAAGCACAGATAAGTAGAAGTAAGCAAATGTAAGCAATAGTAATCATGTGCAAGTGCGTATGGGTGGTGTGAGGCACCGCCGACACAGATCAAGCAAAGGAGATGCTAACTGCGTGTAACACACAGTGACCGGAAGTCAGCAGTGCTAACCTCGGCGCAAACCCGATCACAACCGCTTGAAAGTGCCTTAAGCACAGCGTATAATATGGCTGGTGTCCTGCGTGGGTCTGTGAACATTAATGGAGTTAGTCGTAGGTATCACAAAGCATACGTGGCACACAAGGCTGGCCGTTATGCACACAAAACCCAGTACCCAGCAATACCAGTTAACATTAATGGATATGTAGCTAAAGAATTAGAGGTATATGTGTCCGTATGAATACCCATAACTATATAGATATATACCTCCCCTCTCTGTAGTACAAATGTATACATACATAGACATATAAATACCCACAAATACAGATATACATATACAAACACCCATACATCCACATGTCGTTAGATATATATATACAGCAATATGTATGTGTGTGTGTGTGTGTGTGTGTGTATATATATATATATATATATATATATATATATATATATATATATATATATATATATATGCAGACATATGTGTGTGTGTGTGTGTGTGTGTATATGTATATATATATATATATGTATGTGTATGTGTGTGTGTGTGTGTGTGTGTGTGTGTGTGTAGATATACACAGATATATACCTATGATAAGATACATCACCCAAGAATAACATGTTCACAGGCTATGCCAACGGAGGTGAGGAGCCCAAGCAAGAAACGTGCAACACGTAGCATGACCCCCCCCAGCAGGACAGCGGAAACATACAAACAAACCCACAACCAATGTAAACAGTCCACTGCTCCCCAGACCACAGGCAGGATACAACCAGGGGGGGATACAGTGGACCCGTGAAATCTAATCTTGGAAATGAGACAGGAGCGCCCCTTGCGGGACACCCCAAAAATTGTCATATTATAGAAGGAAGCCCGTGCAATGACCTATCAAGGCGGGATGTGTATATACATGGAATACAAGGGTGGGAAAGCCTGATGACCCATAGGTCGAGACAATGTACGAGATGGGTCCCGTGAAGTGGAGAGTGGCAGTTTGTAGTGCTATGTTTAGACCCGACCAACACCCAGAGTAAGGATGAGTGCTGTAGAGGAGGTGCGGGTGGGGGAACTATGGGTAGCTAATTATGGGTCTATGAGTGCAGTTGTTTGCTGGAGTGGGTCCATATGGACAGCCCCAGGGATGTAAGCAATAGTGTTCATTGGGCAGAGGCACTGCCCAATGGGCAGTCACACCCGCTACAAGTCCCACTGCAGCAAAGTCTATTTTACATGGCAAAGAACGGAATAACCAGATTTAGATGTATATATGTCGAGGTATGTGTGTGTATATCTACCCATAGCTATATGGAGATATACCTCTCCCCCTCCGTAGTACAAATGTATACATACAGAGACAGAATACATATAAATACCCACATATAGATATATACATATGCAGACACCCGTACATCCATATGTTGTTAGACATATATATACAGCAATATATAAATATATATGTATGCAAACATATACAGATATATATGTATATAGTTATGTAGATATATATATATATATATATATATATATATATATATATATATATATATATATATATATGTCTGTGTGTGTGTGTGTGTGTGTAAATATACACATATATATAGCTAGGATATGATACAGCAGTTACAAGTTACGTATGTTTACAGGCTGTGCCAATGGGGGTGAGGGGTCAAATCAACAAACGTGTAACAGGTACCATCAAACCCCCCAGCTAGACTGGTGAAACATGCAAACACATGAAACAAGTAAAGACACCACTGCTTCCCAGAATACAGGCAGGATACTACCAGTGGTAGAGACCCGCCAAGACTAATCATGAAGCAAAGACATGAATGTCCCTTGTGGGACACCCAAAAATTCAATGTTTTTCTGGTTTACAGCCATTACACCGATGTCCAGTGGCAGACCACGCTGTACCTGGTCTACAAGGTAGGGGAAGACTGATGATCCATGGGACGAGACAACATACGTGATGGGTCCTGAGAAGTGGGGAGTGGGTAGTGTGTACTGGTGTGGCCAGACCCAACCTGCACCCGAAGTAAGGAAGAGTGCCAAAGTGGATATGCAGTTTGGGAACTATGGGTATGAAATTATGGGCCTAGCTGTGCAGGTGTTGGCTGAAGTGGGTCTATGTGGACAGCCCCAGGGATGTAAGCAATAGTGTGCATTGGGCAGAGCCAATGCCCAACGAGCAGCCGTGCCTGGTATGAGTCCCACTGCAGTAAAGTCAAGTTTACATGGCAAAGGACAGTATAACCAGATGTGTTGTTGCAAACCCACTAAATTACACCAAAGAACACTTGGTCGCAACACCCCACTGTAGGCATGTAAGCCAGACTAATTGGCATCGCAAGGTAGTATTGCTGTCCAGACCTCACAACTGTTCCTGCTACACACTCCGGTATTCGGTCTGTCCCCCTCAATCCCCTTGAAAACTGGTGAGTGCTGAAGAAAATGACAGTAATATAGAGTTATAGACGTTTCACATCAGAAATCCTATACAAATCCACATTCCCTTATTCTGCAAATGTTTCGGGTTAATACTACAAATATATAGAAAATGTCCCTGATTGTCCCTGATTATGTGAAGAGTTGTCCCTGATTCTGTTGAGGTTTCCTCCAATCGGTTGAGAGCTATGTTGCCGTCCTCACACCCACCCAGGGGTGTGATTGTCCAGACCTACCCCCAAATGCAAGGTATATATACAGCTGTTGCTGTAGAAGAAATGTCCGGCTGTGGACCTTTCCGTCAGCCGTCCTGCACATCCCTGGACATGTCCCCTACTATAAGCCCCTCTGTGTTGCCCAGTAACACCACATACTTATCAACCCCTGTTGCATTCATAATAATGTCCACAGTCACAAGTAGGTGACACCCTCCACACAACTGTATTGGCAGAATCTGGAACCCCCAACACGGGTGTATTACCGCAGCTCTCCCAGACTACACATGTAAAAACACATGAAGGGAAAACCCAAGGACACTTGGATCACCACCTGGTGATGTCTGCCACCACCCAACACTCCAGACCCCTACACCAACTACTGACACTTCCTGTCCTGCCTCACATACATATCCCAACACCCTGCAAACCTGCACTACCACACCCCCACCAATCAGTCAAATGGCCTACTATACAGTTAAAATGACCCCCCCCTCCACCTACCCACCTACACCTCCATTATTCACATCTACTCTACAACACAGGTATGGCATATGTAAACCTACCCCGAATACCTGAGTGTAGCCTTTCCAGAAATACTAAACCGGAATTCCACTTAACCTTACACTGACCTTTGTGAACAGTCATACCTGACTTAAGCATGTATAAAGCCTACATGTATATGAAGTAGCGCGGGGGTATGTGTAGGCAAATCAAAACAAAGATGTGAACTGAATATATGTACAGTGTGAGGTGGACTACCTTGCTACATAACATAAATATGTGAACTGGACTACTGTAGTAAGCATATATGTGAGGTGTTATTGTAATAAAGTGCAGAAGTCCCCAGGGTCCCTATACAGTGTATGTACACATGAATCATGGATACCAGACACACAAAACCTGTAATGGAGAATATATTACTTCCAGAAGGGAAATATAGTGCAAATTAACTATTAAGCAATGCTAACCCCAGCACAGCTCAACTTAGTAAGAGTAAGCAATGTGTAGGGAAGCCAATCCAATCTGCCTACCTGTATACCCCTATAAGCACTGCCAACCTTAGAAAAGCAGGTGTGCCCCTAGCTTAGCCTTTCCAAACCTGGCCAATCACGGGAAAGTGAGGGTAAATAGCTGTATATAAACCACACAGGTGGAAATACATTCCATAAGTGGTGGTAGCTTCCTACTGCAGGCAGAATGTCTGGTGTAGGTGGAGGCACACATGTTAGAGTACAGCGCTGGTGCATCAAGGAGTCTTAACTCATGGTATGGCTGCTGGTACAACACCATGAGGAGAGACTGCTGCAGGGCTAGTACCAGGGCTCGCAGTATAAAACAGAGGCCTGGGACAGTCTCAACTGTGACCTCACCAGTGCCACAGGTATCCCCTGGGCTGGTGAGCAGGTCAGGCATCACCATGCTGACCTGAAACGGTAGAAGGGGGATATACTGGAACAGTGGATCCAGTCTTGGCAGATGGTTAATGCCCCAGTACTGAGTAGCTGCCCATTCCACTAAGTAGTTAAGAACTGACTAGCTTGTGTATACTATGGATAGGTATGGCTACATATCACTGTATACCTCCGACATCTGCAGATGAGCAGGCTGTGAAACAGCAAGCCCATGATGCTACATTGCAAAGGCTGTATTGCAAGGCAGGTTAGTATTCCTCTGCATGTACTGTCATAACAAATACATATAAGAGCATTAGAAAGTTTCGTACCAGTAGGAATACATGTGTAATATTCTGTGAATAATGGTATAACCCCTGGAGTGCTTCTGAGTACTCTTCTGTCATATGTAGTTGAAATTTGCATACTATAAATAGTACTGCTGTATTAAACAGTGTTACCCACGCTGTGCTATGCAGATAAAATGTGCATGAAGGTCTGTATAACAATGTTGGAAGTGCCAAGAGGTCAGTCATATTGTACAAGGGAGAGAGACATAGATAGAAGACAGTAGAAAGCCTCACATTAATTCCCTGATGGCACAGTGTACTGTGATGTTAACTAGAATTTTGCTGTCACACACAGCAGGGGTTTGAATTCCGGGAGTGCTAGTAAGCTGTATGCATAATCAAACCCCACAACTGTATGGATTTTGTTACAATGTTCAGATAGAAAGCTGTATGTATAATTACACCCAACAACTGTACAGAATTGGCTAGAGTGCTCAGATAGACAGTTGTATGCATAGTCATACCCCATGACTGTTCGTCTGTCCAGCATATACAGATAAATGACCCATATCACCAGCCTGGTACCCGGTCCCCCTGAAAAAGCAGTGTGATGTATCCAGAAATGTAGGCAGCTGTTAATGACATAACAGCAAGTCAAACATGTACATAGTCATAGAATGTGGAGGAAAGACAAACCTGTCATTGTAGCACCTCACCCAAAGCACATGACAGCAATACACAACATATGCTGCATTAACACCTGCATCTTGTCACTGCTGTATGTAAGACACAGGTCACATATATAATAATCTATAAACAAGCCAGTGTACGATATAAGGCCATTGGATATTGTAGTAATACTTGAGGAAAATATCACTGCAGTGACTAGGAATGTCGTGAAACTATAACGATATGTCAGTTGTTAATTGAACACTCTCTCACCCCTACCATATGTGTGAAATAGCCCAATGACACTCAACTGGTATGTGTACACTCCAAACATTTGTTGGGACATATGTCCTAATGGGTTATACATGTTCGCATTTGTTGCTATGCATGTGCCATGTTATAATACACCCATAATGGTGGCCTGTTGTCATCAATGACACCTGCATGTTCTTGTAATGACCATTGTTGCTCCATATATGCATGTGTGCTGCTTGCTCTGCAACTGTGTTAAATCTGGCGTGTCAGGTTAATGGGAATACCTATGCATGTTGTTATACCTAATCCTGAATGCTGTTGACTGTTACTAAACCATATCTGCCATAAACCGGCGACAACACAGCTCATATGGGAAGGCCGGTCCCAGTGGACCCACCTGTCCCACTCCAGCTGGCCATGGCACAGGGCACCAGCACATCTGGGGCCCAGCCTGGGACCTCCACCACTGTGGGCACTGCACCACCTTTGGGAGGAAATGCTGCAGGGGATGGGGCTACCCCTCAGAGCAGGAGCAGAGGGGAACCTGTCATCCATCAACAGGTCTGGGCCATTGTGCGTAGGGAGCTCAATCTGGAGTATCGAGAGCAGCTATGCCAGCTTGAGGGCCAAGTGGTGCTATTAGAGGGTTTGCCTGCCCCTCCTACATAGCCCCCAGCACAGCCACCTTTGGGGCCCTGAAGGTGCAGTGGTGACTGGCCATGGGTGGGGACATCAGTCCCACTGTTTCCAGTTGGGGGTTCATGGGCTTGCTAATTCCACACACCCTTCCCCGTACAAGATGTTTACCCCCACGTGTCATATACTGGCCCTGTATGTGTCTTGTGTCTCTTGCCCGTTAACCTACCCAACCTCCCACCCCATATATACCTACTACCCCTGCCCAACATCCCACTCTCACCTGAAAAATAAAACAAGGGCAATCTGTTCCCACAACAAAATCACGGCCCAAACATAGATGTCAATCTTGCACGTGTCCACTGGACACATGTAATCTGGTCTATTTGTCATCACAATGAATATATGCTGTCCTCACCCCTCCCCCATGGGGTTGAGGGTCCAAATGTACCTGCACATATAGTGTATATGCACAGCTGTTGCTGTAGAAGAAATGGACGGCTATGGACCTTTCCCAAATCCGTCCTGCACATGCCTAGCTATTGTCCCTACTGTCTTTCCCTCTTTGTGCCCCATTTGTCACCACTTTCCTATCAACCCCTTTTGCTTTTATGCCAAATAAATTAGCATGGGGGTAAGCAGCAGTCAGCACCTTTAAGCAGCAGTAAGCGTGTTTGCGCGGGGGTAAGCTATGCCTACACAGGTTGAGAAATCAGAAGCTAAGTGACTGTACGAAACAATAAGTGGAGGTTAGCAGTGCTTACTGTCGTGCAGACCCACTCAAACCTGCTGACAACTGCATAAAAGTTCCTTAATCCCTCTGTAGCCAACATCCCTTGTTCTGACCAGCAACAAATTGTAATGCCACTCCAAGGCTCGAACTCAGGACCCTGCACTCCATACACAAAGGGATCTACCACTAAACCATGGCAGATATACCTAACCTGATGTTTTCACAAGCACATCATCCAACACAAGCAGTCAACAGTACATGGAATGTATTCTAACATATAGATGCATGTGTGTGAGTAAATATATTAATGTCTAAACAGGTACAACATATTGATATATGTAGATATATGTGTGTGTGTGTGTGTGTGTGTGTGTGTGTGTGTGTGTGTGTGTGTGTATATATATATATATATATATATATATATATATATATACATATATATATGAACATATACACATGCAAATGTGTACATCTATGGATATATATGTCTACAGCTACATGTGTAAATATATACAGCAGGTCACGTATATGTCAGAAGACATACATGTACATATACAGGTGTATACAGACAGACATCTGGTGATAACAATGGGGATATAACAAAATCATATATGTCCTCATGCAATGTTAATGGCATTGAGAGGCCCCATACAATATACGTCTGGTACAAATAGGTATACTCCCCCCAGCCAAGCACATCACCCCATAATACAGTAGCATGTGTTGCAAATCCCATAACCAGGACCACACACAACATGGTCATCCCTAGGATACATATACACAGACAGATATATGCAGATACAGGTGTATATATATATATATATATATATATATATATATATATATATATATATATATATATATATATGTGTGTGTATATATACATATATATATATATATATATATATATATATATACATATATATATATATATATATATATATATATATATATATAAGTACACATACACACACAGAGATATGTACAGTACAATACATATGTAGTACGTGCACACAACTTGAGCAGCCAGTATTCCTACAGTCACCACCTTACCAACTGGAGACTTATGAGCCACCCATACAAATGACAACATTCATAGCCTGCAACACATAACCACAGAGATATCAAAGGGTATAACCACACACAGGTGCCCATAAATGATTGTGACAGCGATATTTGTGTACTATGACAGTTGTATATTCCATGTCATATAGCCGTTCAGACACTGACATCCATATGAACAATGTAATGCAACTGTGAAACAGTTATACTGAGACAGTAGTCTGGTAAGGTTGACACATGTTGATGTCCAGGCCGAGGCCTTCTAGTAGTACAATAGTAATGACAGATTGGACCACAGCATACCAGACAATCAACAGTACGTACTGCAAATGTATAGGTCAGCAGCCTCTATAGACACTCTGTACACAATCCCTAGGGGGTACAGACCCCAGTTGACACAATGGGATGTATCTGTTATATAACAAGGTATAACTGACACCATCACAATCATACAGACAAACAGAACAGTCCATATGGCAGGCGGCAGTAGGCCTGCATTTACCCATGGTGGACTGTATGGTAATGTACATACAGATACTTTAAGGCAGCTTACCCCAGATACCCGTACATGTTGTTACAGCCTAGGTTATTTATAGTGCATCCCCCTACACTAACTACTACTGGGCCATATGCCACAGTTATGTACACTGCCCTCTGCAGTGCTTTAGAGCACACATGTATTGGGTAGGTGGAGCCCACACATATATGGCCCCAACCCTCCAGTATGTGTGGGGGACACAACAGCAGTGGAGGGATGGCAGGAATGACAGCATGACATACACACAGCCGACTACATAAACCCTGACAGCATGTCACCTGTGCTAAGCCAGGGATGTAGGTGGAGGACAGTGTCTGGAACATAGGCACATTTGTGTAAGCAAGTTATGTAATTGTGTACATATCTATATGGATATATGTATAATGATATGTACATATATGTTTGCCATATGTCCTGCACATGGGGTGCAGCCCTACCTCAGCCCCAATAGTCCCAACCTCTCAGTGCAAGGGGATGTCATGTATGTATTTGCAGGTATATTTGTAGACTATTGCTACTGTAATAGGGAGTGTCGTAAGAGACATGGTGCGTGTGGGAGGCCACATCTGCTGTGGACATGTGCACCACTGGCTACAGACAGACATCCGAAGGTCATCATAGTACGGTACCACTGCTAGCACAGTAACGCCCCTGTGAACTAGAGCTGCAATATGCCCAATATATGTGGACAGTCTGACACATGCTGGTCAGTCCAGGGGTATACACAGAATCCCTTCATGCAAGACATGTGGACCAGGCCTGTCAGTGTGGATGTTAACAGCCATGTAGATGGGTATCACACGTAAATACTGGTATACATTTGCCCCCATAGATTATACATTCATACACTCCTGTCTGCCTGACACATAATAACCACTGGTACAGAGGTGCCATGGCCACATAATACCCACTAGTTAGTGACATACATCTGAACAGCATCCCACTGCTTTGTCTGACATACAGGACTGTCATGGTGGCCTGGCAGAAGTACACCTGGCAAGTATCTGGACATGTCATCTCACTGGATAAGTACAGTCATGTGTTAAGCATGTAACAAAGCACAGTGCTAGCTACAGGCAGACTGACTCAACACTGGGCTACATCTCCCATGTGGGGATACACATGTACCTGCATAGATAGCAGGCTCTACAGGCATGTGACATCGCAGAGTAACAGACGCCTCTGTGAAAGTGCATAACCACAACCAATGTGAACACAGCCACATATGGTAAGCTAGCATACTATTACAGTATATGGACTATCTGACCTACACCATCCTCATATGAGCCACTCACACAACACAACATATACTGGGCCACTAGACAGTGTGAGCTGATGCCTGTCTGTGGTATGGGACATGTGTATGTTCACCCCTACACCCATGTAAGCTGTTAGGGTGACATACAGTGGAGTAGCATGTAACATTAGATAGGACAGGACCTGGAACAATGACATCTACAACAGTCTCTACGCAGGCCAAGGTACATATTCACTATACACACACTGTGGACAATTACCAGACTTATGCATATCTCAGTACTGTACACACAACCACATAATGGCCAGGCTATGCCCTCAATTATAACCCCTACTATACATAACATGTGTAGCAGTCTGATATCTCACTGGCTTGTTATCAGATATGCTGTCAATGACTATGGAGTACAGAATATATGCTCCCCCTACTGCAGGACATATGTACAAAGGTTGACAGAGTTGTGGCTGGAGGCACAAACACAGGGCCAATATTGACATGTTGCTGTTATACCCTCATACATATACTATCGTAACAGGGTTTGTTGCACCATATGTCCTATGAGGGATGTGACGTCGGTAACTCTCCCGGCTGTCACCATCTACTGCCTGCTATCCTCACACTACCTTCTGCATTCCACAGATAGGTGCACCATAGCCAACACATGAAACCAAAGACACAACACTACCCAGTCGGCGGATGACCCTGCGGACGGGGATCTCTCAGATACATGGGACCAACATGGCAGGTATTGTGACATGTACAACAGGCATATCCAGACAAACACTGTTAAACCAACAGTACTCTGCATGCAGTATAACAGCACTTACAGTCTGTAGTCAGGTCAGGCACATCCCCCTCTTGTTTGTTGCCTGCTTTCCACAGTGTATGTTGTTAGAGGTAAATCCCCAATCCATCTGAGATGCTGTTTGCCAAACAACAGATCTGGTTCCTGCTCACAGTAACTGTAAAGGACCAACACCACCATGTTGTTCCTAGGTATTGGAGTGTGTTTCCATGCAGTTGGCTATGGGCCTGTTACCACAGCCATTCCACATGCAATCAGCTAGGGGAGGGCTGCAATTCATGCAGAGGTCATCAGCTGATCATGAGCATCACTTACTTTACACATGCTGTTGCCTAAGCATAGCAGGTGTGGGTCTTCAAGTCCACCGGAGAGGGAGTGGGGGAGATAGACAGAGGCAAATACATGTCAGGGAGGGTGGTGGAGTAAAACAAAAGCATGTTTGTGTCACACACCTACCAGCAGAGTATCAAACCCCCAACAACTATGTAGTGCTATCACAGTTCGATGCAGTTATTGGTTGCACCGCATGGGTTACCTGCTGTGGAGCACTCATGCATATTTGTGATGATGAGTGACATTTGCAAAAGAGATATGGTAGATATACGGCAGGTGACATACACGTGTCTGTCTGCATGAACAGCTGCCAACATCAACACAGGCACACTCACACAGGGGCACACACACATTGACACACTTGGCAGGGCCAGGAGTGCAACTCATCACTAATGTGAGTGCCTCAACACATCGATGTGCAGGTATCACATGCACCACACGGGTCATATGGAGGTCATATGGGCATAGAGTATGATGAGGTGTCAGACATCAAACAGCATGCTTCAGTATGCCCTGGGGGGTTGTAATGAGTGTGGATGTGGTCAGATGCACCATACAACAGACACACAGGGTGCCATTTCTGACATGCATGTGTGCATGTCTGCATGGGTGTATGGAGGTCAACTGTGCCAGCAGGCTGTACATGGGTAGGGGATGGGTATACCTTGGCATTAGGCCACATGACAATGGTCTGCATTGTGCCTCAGGCCTGTGGCTTCTGCATCTACCCACACAGGTGAGTATTGCAGCCCCCATCCAGTTACCTGCATGACTATTGTGTGTGGCCAATGCTGTGCATCACTTGCCATGTATATGTTCCTTACACCATGACATGGATAGTGTCTGGGATATGCACACCTCCCACATGGATGTACAGTGACATGTGGAACTGTACCTAGGGTATCTGGCCCATGTTGTGAACACAGATTATCATTGGATGTGCCAGTCTTGCTCACCTGTGGCAGCAGCAGGTTTAACCTGCACCTACATTGATAGCATGCTAACAGCATTCCCTGATGTCAGTGTCATCTGTCCATACAGGGCATGTTATCAGGCATGGTATGTACATTGGGAGTTGCATGTGAAGGCACCACAGGTGCTGCAGGTGTCCATTTGGGAACATGGTGGAGGTGCACTGTCTGTGTGTACGTGCATATTGGACAAATGGCCAGGGTGACATGCCCTTTGTAGCCCACTGCTATCACTGCAGAGTTACTATCAGTGGCCAATATGCAGTATACTACCCACATATTGGCTGTTGCCTAGGCATGTGTGCGCTGGGTAATAGTGGGGTTGCTAACTGTGATTGGCTGGCCTTGATGTCACATGTCTGTGTATGGCTTTGCACACCTGCCTCTCAGCTAATTTACATCTGGTATCCCTGTATGGTTGACATGGTGATATATAGTAGGGCCACCATAAAATAACTGAGCAAAAACCCTCCACATTGGGCACAGGTGTCACACACTCACAGCCACCTCTACACAGGATATGTGTTTTACACACACACACACACACACACACACACACACACACACACACACACACACACACACACACACACACCTGTCATGTCTGGGAGTAGAACCCCTAGCTAACTAGTTTATCACACTACAGCACTACGCAGTTATAGTACATGCCACGAACATTACTAGAGTACCTCTTCCCCAAAGGTGTATTTCATAATGTATGACATCAGCAGGGTTACCAACGTAGGGCATTTTGACTGTACAGGGAGTGACTAGCCAAAAATGCATTGCTCCTTACACAGACAGTGATAGACACACAACATCCACAACTGACATGTGTGGGTATAGAACCCCTGACCAAGGTCTGTATCACACTAGAGCATGGGGCTGTTATAGGACACGCCACAGGGATTACAGAACTGTTTCCCCAAAGTTGTATTTCACAATGGATGACATCAGCTGGAGTGCCACAGTAGAACATTTGAAATATACTGTGAGTGAGTAGCCTATAATGCATTGCTCCATACACACACATTGAAACACACACAAAACATCCAGGACTGCCATGGGTGGGGATGGAACCCTACCACTGTTCTAAATCACACTACAGCAGTACGTGGTTACAGGATGGGCTACGGAGATTACTGGCCTACACTCTTCCCAGAGGTGTATATCTAGGTGAGGGACATCAGCAGCCTTGCCAAGGTTGGGTATATGAATTGTATGGAGTGTGTGTAGCCTAAAAATCATTGCTCTCTACACAGTCAAAGATACACAGATGCACACACAAACACACACAGTTGGCAGGTCTGGGGTTAGAACATCTACTAACTACTTTATCACACTACAGCATTATGCAGTTACAGGATGCGCTACGAAGATTACTGGGTGTGACATTCCCAGGGGTGTATTTCTAGGTGAGTGACATCAGCAGGCTTGCCAAAGCTGAGTATATGAATTGTACAGTGTGAGTAGCCTAAAAAGCATTGCTCTCTACTCAGACACACACACACACACACAGGTTCACACACAAACACACACACACACAGTTGCCAGGTCTGGGGATAGAGTGCCTACCTAACTACTTTATCACAGCAGAGCAGTAAACAGTTACAGGACATGCTACGGAGATTACTCGGCTATGACTTTCCTAGAGGTGTATTCCTAGGTGAGTAACATCAGCGGCCTTGCCAAAGTTCAGTATATGAATTGTACGGGGCTTGAGTATCCTAAAAAGCATTGCTCTCTACACAGTCAGAGACAGACAAACACAAACAAACACACTCACACAGTTGCCAAGTGTGGGGTTTGGACTACTACCTAACTGGTTTATCACTACAACAGTACGCAGCTATGGGACCTACCATGGTGATTCTTGAGCTACAGCTCTCACAAAGGTACATTTCAAATTGGATGACCTCAGCAGGCTCACCATACTACTACTATGGGGTGGGCAGTGTGTGCATGGGCCATAACTCATTCATATAGGGGTTGGCATGCCACATGTGGGCACACATGGGGCATATGTCACAGGTATGTGTTTACAGCTACTAGATGACTACTTCCTTGTACAGTCATGTTGCACAGCTGGCATGAGCACCACATAGTCTGTCATGCTGACAGGTGCTGATGGCTAGTATCTGCAGTGAGTGCATCTGCATCTCATGTGGTTGTGGGCCTTTCACTGTGTGCTGGGTGGGATAGTCCCCGATGGGTCCTTGTTACAGTGACCCTCTTCCACACATCTATGTCCGTCTACCTTTGGCTTATTATAGTGTGGTGTCCTTACATATATGTCTGTATTCCTATCCACTGTGTGTGCAAGACAGGAGTGGTGCATACTGACTGCAACTGCCAGATATGTCTGGTCCACTGGTGTTTGCAGACATGGCCTTCATGTGTTTAAGTGTGTGGGCATGCCCAGTATGACCTTTCAGTATGTTGTTGACTAACATTGCCTTCATTCCTCTAAGTGTGTGAGCATGCCCAGTATGGCCATCTGTATTGCATGTGTGGAGCATGTCCAGGTTGTTTGTACTATGGTGCTGACCTTTGTGTTGTACACTGACAGGTAGCATGCTGTGTCTGCAGGGTATCCATCTGTCATTTGGCTTGTACTGTTGCTACATTTCTGCATAGCAGCAGGGGGGGGGCACCTGTTTCTACATTTCTACACAGGAGTGGGGGGGGGCACACCTGACTGTTACTATTATTGTACAAACGATGGGGGGGGGCACACCTGACACTTCTACACATTTGCTAGGACTGTACTGGTATGTCAGGTACTCTATTTCAGTCTGTAGTCTTGCCTATCGTGCTGGCTAGAGGCATACCAGTGTACTACAGATCCTGGCTTTCACTGCCTACATATTAGTTTCAGACTTCCTAGCCTTCACATCTTCCATCCAACTGCCTGGCCTGCTGTAGTCTGTCTGTGTAGACCTTGGGGGGTGGGTTACACATAAGGCTCATTCAGAGGCCATAGTGCAGCATTTGTTTGTGTTTGCCTACACCTATCCTGCTGACTAACAGTTGTTATGGATGTGTCCCCACCAACTGGCATGTGCGAGGCACATACCTTGTGGATGCCCCAGTATTGATGGTGGTGCTGCAGGGCTGCCTATGTCGGATGCACAGAGAACACTCCCTATACATGGTTGAGCACAGGTAGTGTCATGTTTGGCATCCCTTTTACTGTATGTGCGAGTTGGAGAGAGGTGACATTCCCTGGGTCCCTACTGTGTCAGTGCATGTGCTATATGTTGCCTCTTTGCCAGGGAATACTGGGCATGCCTCCTTCTGCCTACTGGGGCAGGCTCAGGTTGTTCCTCCTCCGTGTCACTCTGTACCTGTGCAGGCCTTGGCAATGGTGGGGGGGCTGTGTGGCCCTGCCACATGCTGTTCCTGCTGCAGCTGTTTCTGCAGGATCATGTTGTGTAGCATGGCACATACAAGGGCAATTTGGGTACATGCAGTTGGTGAGTACTGCAAGGCTCCACCAGATGTGTCCAGACACTGGAACCGTGACTTCAGCAACACAAACACACACTCTATTATGATTTGTGTTTGTGCATGTGCCTCATTATGGAGTTCTTGTCCGGGTGTGTGTGCATTTCTGATGGGTGTCATCAGCCATGGCTCCAGTGCATATCCAGCATCCCCCACTTGGTGACCGTGTGGGATGTCCCCATTGGCAAATCTGTGGTACAGCTGCATCAGATGCCAGATGTGGGAATCGTGGTAACTTTCAGGGCAGCCATCACACACAATTATTATGCCTTGGGAATTGCACACGACCTGGTAGTTGATGGAGGGGAAGCCGTTGCTGTTGATGTAGACCCTACCCTGCTCACCGGGTGGTGCTTTGATGCATATGTGTGTGCAGTATATTGCATTCACTACTGCCAGGTATTCTACTATTTGATGGAAAAGACGCATATTGCTGGCCAATGCCTCACAGGTGATGGGGAGGTACACGTGCTCACCGACATGTGCTGACATGGCATCCAGGAACTGGAGTACCCTGGATGCTGATGCCTGTGATATCCCCATCATATCCCCAGTTGGCCTTTGGAAGGTACCTGTAGCTAGTATATGTAGACCTACAGATACCTTGTTATCCACTGGGATGGGTTCCCCCTCTTAGTTGTGTGTGTAAGGCATGGCTGGCACAGCTCAACAATCTGCTGTAGGAGGTCCCTGTCCACCCTACAGTGCTCCACTATCTCCAGCTCATGTAGCCCTTGGTAGGTTACCCTGGGTCTGTACACTCTTCTCAGTCTCCTCACTGTGGGTTGCTTGGCAGCATTCACATCCTCACCACCCTCAGCCTCTTGCACATGCTGGTTTATGATAGCAAAAGCAGCCCCTAGCATTATTTCTCTTGCTTTCGTTTTCTAAAATTTCCCCATTTGTATACACCGGTGATGCGGATGTATTGGGAATAACAAGGGAGAAAGGTGTTTGCATAGCTTATAGTGGTGCGCTGGGCTGCTGCCTGTGTCTGCTACATTTCACCTGTCAGCTCAGGTAGTTCTCCTTGATTACCTTCCTACTGCTGTTTTCCCTTCCCATTGCCTCCCTGTTTGAGCCTGTGTGCGCACTGCACAAACAGAGTGCTCAAATGTGCACAGAGCCGCTATTTCCTGGTTTAACTTCCTTTTTCTTCCTGTGAAACCCAGTGCGCAGCACGCACACCTGCTTACACTGTCAGGAATGCTAGGCAGCTTGGACATACCTCTAGCTTAGCTGTGCTAAGCTAGGAGTAGTCCCGAGCCACAGGGCTCCAATCCACTTACAGTATTCCTGACACACACCCCCATGATGTCACTTATCTCCTAGTCTTGCACTCAGCTATTTTTTTTTTTTTTTTTTTTACACATTTTGCAATGCCAATGGCCTTCTACTTGGCCATTGGCATGCTTCATCAATGATATGCAGCCTTTATTTGGTGCTGTCATAGCTCCGTTTTGTAGTTTGCAGAAACGTACTCGGTTACTAACTGAGTACATTTCTGCAGACTACACTCGTCCTGCACTGACAGCTGCTTGCTTCCTGGATCACAAATTACCCTCATTTGCATAGTATTCACCCGCAAATGAGGGTAATTTGCATACAGGGGCTCAGTCCGTGCAGGATTAGCCTAAGAGCTCACATGCACGTCCCGGGAGCTCGTTCCTGGATTGCATGTCGTCCATATTGCCAAAAACAGCTCTTAAACTATTCCTGCACGCTATAACATGCTTTGTAAATCTGGGGGAATGTGAGCTGCTGATTTTTGGTTGCCTAAATAAACTGTGTTCAATATTTATTATTTATTACTGAAAATAAAAATTAAAATAACCTTAGGAAATAAGGGATGTATAAAAGGATATAGACCATAAACATCTTCAGCACATGAAAACCTTTAAGCTCTTTTGATACTTTTAATGGTATTTATTAAACTGAAGCTGATAAGCAAAAGTCTTCTACTGATTCTATTGGAGCCAACAGGAATGAGATGAAGGGTAGTATTAGGCAAAATGGATTTTTTGTTTAATATTTTATTTAGGTTAGAATGCTTAATACAGTGATGAGTTTCAGGGTGACATTTGACACAGGCAAAGTCTATTTCAAATGATAAACATATACTTAGACATTCAAGGAAGTTTGCAATTTGTGGAGACAATTACTATACCAGAGCAAGAAGGTATAAATGATATGGGAGTGACTGCGATAATGGCTATACCCCAGCATTAAATTGTCTACAGCCAGCCAGTCAGGTATTGAATGCTTGTTAACTATACTCCAAAGAAACAATTACATAAAGAAGTTGCCCTTGAACTGATGATGTAGTCAAGTACTTTTATTGTCAGACTTAAGATATGGCAAAGAATATATAATAAAACAAGTAAATAAGTAAAACAATGGTAAAAGCCCATACTTGGCTCAATGTAATCTATAGCAGAGTGCTGCACAATGACCCTATACTTCTCATATTAAGTATGTTTTAAATTAAAAACCACTTTGAAACCTAAATAGCAACACTAACTATTCATCTCAGATAGTGAAGCAGAGTATCTCTAGAAATCAACTTCAAGTGCATCTTACCAAATAAACAAGTTAGTGAAGCAATTAAATCTCACAACCCTTGGACTAAAATGGAGGGCCAGCCTGCTGGCCCTCCTTCTATTTCCAGTCTCATAGGACTTATTATCCCTAGGCAGTGTAGCTCTGCCTGATGCTCACAGATCATGAACTCTCACACAGTACAATTCATTCTTTTTATGAGATGCACAAGTATTTAACGAACAAGGAGGTCTCATTCTCACAAAAAACAGTCTGAGCAGCACAAACAATCTCACACAATGCTATATACCATTCCACTCTAAGATGGAAAGAAATCATTGAATGCCTTGGTGAGCAGATATCTCCATGCGTGCCATAACTGCAGGCAAAATTCTGTCCTAAGTGCAATCTTTAATTCTCCACAAATTATGCAAAATTACTAAGGAATAGTAATTGGCTTCAGCAATTTGCTAAGCAGTTGTCATTCAGTGAGATTCTAGTATGTGTCAGCTGACAGTCCTTAGGGAGATTTAGTATGTCAGCTGAGTCTTTAATGCTTTGAGGATGGATTACATGTCTAGTTCCAAGGGACCATATGACTTCTATGTAAATTTTAGATACCCACACACAGAGATCATTGAGCATCAAATCACACTAAAGAGTATCCATTGCAATCTATTGCAGGATACCATCTACGTATTCTGTCAATCTTATATGGTTCATAAATGCAGTTAATAATTTCCCTATCAATAAGAATTCATCCCTTCATCTTGGGCAAATTTAACTGGCCATCAATAAACTGGACTACTTATACTTCTAATATTGGATAGGCTCAAAAGTTCTTGGATTTTACTAACAAAACTCAGTGTTCTAAATTGCTGACAAAGAAAACACTGACAATACAACTTCATCATGCACTATTTCCATGGTATCTCCTTTCTCAGTCAAGTTGGACCATAAACTAGTGACCTTCCCTTTTAAAATCTCAACCTTTAGGCATCAATATCTCTGAATTTAAGGATTTCAAATAAACAAATCTCTTCAAATTCAACATAGTTTCCATATTCACTAACAACGCCATAACTTCAGATGTGTCCACAGCAAGTGAGTTATGTGCCCACTTAGATGATTGTATAGAATAAACAAGTCTCAATCAGATGAAACTATAATGGGAAATTAAAAAAAAAACACCCTGGTGGTCTACCAATATAAATACACAAATATATATGTTTGTAGTAAATTAAGAGATTCAACCTCACGTCAAGGTACACATAAGAAAATTGACTAAAAACCTGAATACTATTAGAACCACCAAGGCAGCTCAGATTTAGTATAGCATTGGATGCTATGGACAACTACAAATCTTTCTTTACCAATGTTGGAAAACTTGGGAACAATAATCAATATTGCTTTGCACTTGTACAAAATGGCACAACATACTCAGATCCAGTAGACATAGCAAACATGCCAGCAAACAAATTCAGTGCAAATTTCAACCATTGTCCACCTATCCCTGAGGCTCTCGTACCTCTTCAGCTAACACCAAAGAACATGTACTAAAGGCACTCTGTGTAAAAATACTTCCTCGTGGTTCCAGATTATATATCTGGCTGTTTAATAAACACTAAACAGACCCTGCCTGCTCCACTCCTTAAACTACTCAAACTAAGTTTAGCCACTGGCTTTGTCCCTGAGATTTTGAGAGTGGTGGTATTGATGAAACCCCTACTACAGCTCCAGTAACTACAGGCCCATCAGCCTAATAGGGCTTATTTGCAAAGCCATGGAACATACAATTGACCTGATAAATTATGGCTTTAAAAATCTTACCCAACTAGACTCACAGCAGTGTGGCTTTGTAAAGAGTAGATCATATCTAATGAATTTGGTCAACTTCTTTGAGAGAGTAAAATAAACTGTTGACAGTGGCCATGCTGCCCAAATGGCATACCTTGACCTGACAAAACCATTTGATATCACCCACCATGCTTCTATCATTAGTAAGCTAAATGTCAGGTATATAGATACCTATGTGGTAAGATGGATAGCAAATTGGCTGAGGGACAGAATCCACATAGTGCAGGTAGCAAGAACACCATTAGAAAGTATAAATATAATTTGTAGTGTTCCACAAGGCTCTGTGCTAGGGTCTCATTTGTTTAGCATTTATTTTTCAGATCTCTACACCATAAATGAAGACCTATGGCTAGCCAAGTTTGCCGATGACTATAAATTGTAAATCACTGTCAAGTTCAAGTCACTCTAAAGACTCAAGCCTTCGGCAAGAACTTGCCCATATAAATACTAGATGTACAAAAATGGGCTAAAATTAAACAAATATAACATTGGACCTTTGGTAGACAACCCCTCCCCCCCAGCATACAACACAGACAATACCCCCCTCCAAAATGAAAACGTTGTGGAAGATCTTAGAATGAGTTGACAATTGATTTTCCTTTAATTACCATGTAAAGATATTGATCAGGACAGCCTTCTATTGGTGCAACAAATTACCAGGAGATTATCATCCAGATCCACAGAGATCATTGTTCTGTTAATATCAGCATTGATAAGGCCAAACATCACATATAATGCCCCCTTTGAGATCCATCTCACCAGTCATATCGAAAAGTAGAAAGACCACAACAGTTCCAAACTAAGATCATGACCGACTCAGAAACATTAAGCTATCAGGAAAGACTGGGCTTACTGTCTCTACTGTCTGTATCTTATAGACTCCTGAGAGGAGATCTATGCCTTGTCTTGTGAGCCATTAATGACCCAACAGTCCAGGATCTTTTGTATCTCTATAATACAAATAGTTCCACAAATAAAAACAGATACCTAAACCCTGAATAACAGATAACTAAACCTAGGTGGAGAGTTAGGGGTTTATTACACAGTGCCTTCCCCACCTCTGGAAATTCATATTTATGGATATTCCCAAATTCACCCCTGGCTTGACAGGCCTCACCCTACTCTAGAGAAGGCGTTGTTCAGAGGGTAGATACTGGCAAGGTATTGTCATATGAGCCAGATGCTTTGTAATTGCTATGATTAATGGTGTAATAAATTCTATTCTTTCTTCTTTGAAGCCACTGCCAAGGGATCCCTTTATGTTTGCGTCACTGCGTGCCCCAGAGTTGTTCTTCCTGGGGCACTTACAGTGTAAGTCGCACCATCCCAATAGCTTCTACCAGTAATCACTTAACACACTTGTTTAAGTCAGTATTGCAGCAGGATATGCTGCTTCTGTCTTTCCAGAATTAGTTAGCCGGTGGACAGCTACTCACTCCCACCATCCCTTGCCTTGGCTCATCAAACAACCAAGCTGCTAACCCAGCTTTGGTCCTCTTCAGTTTATACCTCAGGCTGAACATGATGGGTTAGTATTCTTTATATAGGAGTTTGAATAATAAGGTGCAAGCATTATGGTCCCACTGCCTGTTATAGTCATGCAGTTTTCTGGAGTTAAGTATTATAGAAGAATTAAGATAACTGTGAATGTGTATTCCAATTTGTGTGTTAGTACTTTAATGGCTATTGCTTTCCTGGCTTCTACAGAAAGAACCTTAAAGCTTATAACAGAGTTTAAGTAGCACAGAATTTTGATACTCAGATTCTGTATATTGTTTAAAAGTGAACAAGGGTTCATATAGGACACAAATTATTTATTTATTGGCATTTGTTAACCGGGTTAGTCCAACTGGGTTTTGGACCATTTTCAGTGGAGACCCGAGGAGAAAAGCTCCAGAAATACATAATTTTAATACAAAATAGTAATAAAACTCAGGTTACATTCACAGAGAATAGTAATAAAACTCAGGTTACATTCATAGAGGTATCAAATACACATAAGTAGACAATACAAAAAATACAAAAAATATTATTATGCTATACCTTTTTTGTTTGTTTTTTTTTTGATAGAACTGTGAATAAGGTGTGAAGGGGTAAAGTTTGAATTGCTTTAAAGGGTGTATTAGGGAGGAGGGGAACTAGGTAGGGTCGTGGCAGGGACAAGATCTGGAATTGAGTAGATAAGTTTTTCGTTCGTTTTTGAAATGAGAGGTATGAGAGATGGAGTGTATGTTGAAGAGAAGTTTGTTCCAAGCATGGGGAATAGAGCATTTGTTGAGTACTTTGCCTACAGACTTTTTTGGTTAGTAGGTATATCAAATAGCTGTTGATTTGATGTATGAAAAGACCTGGGTGGAGTGTACAGAGAGATAAGGGAAGAAAGAGATGGACAGAGTGAAGGTTTATAGAGTATCGAGTGAAGCATGTGAAACTGACAGAGTAGAAATAGTTAATGCAGTGTAGTGATATATGTTCTATGGGGAGTTAGTGATGAATCTGGCAATTTTATGGTAGGTTTGTTGGAGTTTATTCATAGTGGTCGTCTGTATTGTTGGTTAGGACTGGAGCTTCATAGAGGAGGGTGGGAAGGAGGAGTGATTTTCCCAGGCTCAGTCTGGTGTCAGGGGTGAGAGATTTTTTGTTGCAATATAGTAGCCCTTGTTTTTGGTGGGTTTTCCTTACAGCTTGAAGTATGTGAAGGTTAAATTTTAGTTCATCATCAATGATGACTCCTAGTAGTTTGGTATGATTATCTGGTAGGACTGTAGTGTTGTTGAGAGATGTTATGACAAAGGAGGATTTGTGGTGAGAGAGAGCGGGGAAGAAAAAGTAAGTTTTTTTGGGGGGGGGGGTTTAAGAATGAGTAGGTTGTCTGAAAGCCACTGTTCAGTGGTTAGTAGAGCTTGTTGGGTTTGGGTGTGTAGATCAGGGATATTGTTAGAAATAGATATAAGTGTGGAGTCGTCAGCATACTGAATAAGGGAAGATTCTTTATAAGAGGTGTGCAGATTGTTGGTGAGGATGTTAAATAGTAGGGGTCCTAAGATGGAGCCTTGGGGTACCCCAGTGGAGATAGGAAGAAGGGGAGAGCAGGATGAGAGCCATTTGACAGATTGTTCTCTGCCAGATAAGTAGCTAGAGAACCAGTTGAGTGTGGGAGGGGGTAGGTGAAGTTTGGCAAGTTTGGCTAGTAGAATAGGGTGAGAGACAGTATCGAAAGATTTGGAAAGGTCAAGGAAGAGGCAGGAAATGATTTTATTATCTAAGGCTTCAGCAATGTTGTGAGTGAAGGAGAGGAGTGCAGTGGTAGTGCTATGATGGGGACGAAAACCGTGTTGAGTTGGGGTATGTAAGCTGTGGTTGAGGAGGTGTTTGAGAAGTTGGGTGTGAATACATTTTTCTAGCAGTTTGGAGAGTGGGGATAGAATAACGATGGGTCGATAGCTGGAAGGGTCAGTGGAATTCCCATCTTTATGCAGGGAGATTGTATAGAAAGATTTCCAAAGATTAGGGACAGTAGGTTCAAGAATAGATCTATTTATTAGTATGGTTATGGGATAGGCAATCGAGTCAGCAGCAAGTTATTTGTAGATTTCTGCTCGTAACGTATAATTTGGGTCTGCCTTTTTAATTTGTGGGTTTCCAATTAATAATTGTGTGGCTTAAATCTCATTAAGGATTTTATCTTTGTCTACTCATTTTATTGATGTAAACCAAATACGCAGGTCGATCAACTATCAACTGCTTAGGTGGGCACCATACCAACCTATGCCAGCATATAACACAGGCATTTACATATGTTGTCTGAACAGGCATTCCTGTACTCACATACGCATACTACCAAACTCTCAGACATCAATACTATGGAAGGCTGGGGAAAATGGGGCACTACAAACATGCAAAGAGTATAGAACCCTGAAATGAAAAGCAGGGCTGACAGCTTGCATGATGTTATTAAGGGATTACAGTCCTTATTACTGACAGCTTGCAAACTTCCCAAGAGCACTGAAGGCAGGGAGAATATGCAGAATCAGAAAATGAGTTGTCAAACCAAGGGTTACAAAGCAGTGTAAGGACATGGAAGTAAAAGAGGAAGCAGGTGCCTCCTCGTTCAGACTTACTAGCAGAAGTGAATGGGTGGATAACTGCAAAAATGCAGCTTTACTTCTCTAATGAGAATTGAATATTAAAATGTGATACATGCTACATTGCTGCTCAGTTGTTTACAATTGTATATTATTAAGGTTTATATAATCTCATAAGTATTAGTTATAACTGCTCTTGCACTTTGATGATTAAACCAAAATAACATTTTAAAATTAAGGTCTGAGCCCCTCTATTTACACAAGACAGTATCTTATGGTCAAGGACTGCACCGGTACGAGTGTGTTTATGTGCATATGTATGAGTATATCTTGGAGCTGAAACAGTAAAATACTGGCATCTAAACAACATGAGAGTAATTTAGATGTAATGCCATCATTAAAAAAATAAGATATGGCTTTATATGGATACATGAATAGTATTTTCCTGGAGAACATTGTTTTGGAGGTTACACATTTCTTAAATAGATAAGCCAACTAGAAACAGTTGCATCTTTTAATGCGTCATTCAGGATGCTATTTGCACAGTCACTCTGTGTAGTAGGATCCAGAAAGAATAAGGCTAAGGACTTCTAGATGAAGTTCATTACTAGTTCATACCTTTATCCTTCTGTGTTATGCTACTAGATAATTATATTCCAGACATTCTGCAATAAATGAAGCTGCTAATGCTACTGTTATTCCATAAAAAATGTGCACAAAATGAAGATTACTTTAAATTAGTCATTCACAGTGCTTCTAGGCGGGATTCATTCAGCCTAAAAGGGGGTCTTTTTTCTAGGCTGGTTGGATATGCAAGTTACTGGAACCACCAAGGAGACACTGAGGTAAGCAGCAATCGTTCTGCATATATTTAAGAAATAGAAAAGGGGCATTCTGATTCAGCTTCGTATTAGTAAAGGTATCCCACTCTGTGAAAGGGGTCAGATGACAAACTCCACACCCTCTCCATGTACACAGTAAAATGCTATAGGTAATTCCAGGCAGATGTATTTAATAAAATGAAATTAATTTTTTCTGATCTTTATAATGCAAGTTGAATGGATTTCATACCACAACTTGGAAACAAACTACAGAAAGTATTGCATGTTTTATATATAATCATCATTCTGTACCCTCTGCTACAACATCTTATATTATTCAGTAATTACCATTTGATCCTTCAAGATGACTATATAATAAAAATAATCTCAATGCAAATGACAGCACCATTGCAAAGATGGCTAAAGTCCTAAATTTCACACCAGACAACCTGGATTCAGCTAATGGCCCAGGTGCAGGAGCCGATACAAAGGACTGTAGGAGTGTCAGCTGTCAGTTCACCTACTACAAGTGAAGGAACCCGGGACCCAGATAGTTCTGCAGGGAGTACGGTCTCACAATGCTTGCTTCAGCAATGCGTCGCATACTAGCATTAGTATATATGTGGATGTATGTACATGTTCTGCTGAGGCAAGCAATATGTAGAAGTTACAGCCATGGGTAGATGGAATTAGGAGTATAATAGAATACCCCTCCCAACCTCCCACAGAATGTGAAAGCTCTACTCTTGATCCCATGTCATGGGGAATAGCCATCAGAAAAACGGATGGGTCAAGTCACTAGCTGTGAGAAAATCTTGATGGTCGATATGGGAGAACAAAAAAAAATATGAAAAAAAAATAATTTCAATAAATTAAAAGTCAACCCAGAATGGAAGACATGCTCATCAACTTATACTTTGTATAGTTAAAACCTTTCATTAATGCCAAGTGACTCAACTTCTTCATTGCTTTACTGCACTTACCATCTTCCCCCTTCAGCTAAAAAGAAGTCCACTCATTCCAATCATTTTTATCCTTTTTTTTCCCAAAAATTATCTTGGTTTAGTAACTTGCTAAGACTGTGCCCAACCATCTTCTGCTGAAAGGAATCCGCAGGTTCTAGCAGACTCCAGTTATAATCTTTTTAAGTGGGTAGAATATACAATCACCTTATTTACATGGTCCCTTTCCTTGACATTTGACATGGGGATGGATTCCCAGTTTACAAAGGTCAGTGGTGATGCCCTTGTCATGTCACCTATCACAGACATCAGTACTTGAGTACCTATTAAAGATGACAAATTGCTAAGACATCATTATCTCTGGCTTCAGCTCTCCACATCCTCTCTAATAAAAATTATATATTGTTAACATCGGATCTAATTATGCTTTTAGAGGCAGCAAATACAACTTAAAAAAAACAAAATGATTTTTCCATCTGTCAATATGTAGTAAGTTCTTTTCCCTATATTAATGGCATCAAGTTTACAGCTAGGCATGAATACAGTTGTAATATGGAGGGGTTAGTGTATGTGTTGAGATGTGGATGTAAGAAGTTTTACATAGGGGAAACGTACAGGAGTTTTAGGGTCTGATTGCAGGAACATATCCGGGACATAAAAAATAAAAAAAAATTAGTGAGTCCCCTTGGGAGTTATTTTTTGACAGCACACAACTCTAACCCCGATTCTCTTAGGGGTTGTGTCTTGGAAAAATTGCAAGTTGGCATAGGTGAATGTGTGTCTTTAAAAAACAAACTCTTAAAAAAAGAAACCCTGCTGATTTTAAAGTATGGTACTTTGGAGCCTCAGAGACTCAACAAAGAATTGCAATTGGAAGTATGTGATCTGAATTGTATGCTTAATTGATTAATTGTTTTGTGCAATATGCTGTATCTAAGCAAACAGTATTTTGTAGTGTTTTTACACTTGGAAGGCTGTGTAAGCAGAGGCGCTAAGTGTTTCATTAAATTTGCTTACTTCTTGGATCGATGGTCTTGGTGGTACTTTATTTTGCTTTTAGATACAGTCCTAAATTCCTGTTTGTATCATATATCACAGTGAGCATCAAGCAAAGGATTTAACACACAAATGTCAAATTATTACTGGGAACATAAAATATCCTATATCCAAATTTGAGGTAATTTTTTAGATACCTTTTGATGACATATTACTTTTCCTTTCAATTATGGTGTTAAAATGAAAACAACTGATGTCATCACAGATGTTACCACTTGTCCTTCAAATTACCACCCTGACATTATCTAACAGGATTACGAGCTGTTAAGCTACATCCTTGTGTCCAGGTTTAATTCTCTCAGCTTCCATTTGCCTAAGTGCGTGATTCTGAACAAGTCACTTAACCAGTGCTCACAAGATTAGTCTGAAAAAGGGTTATATGGTTTGCTGTTCCATCCTGATTAACAAATGCATATAAACTAATCAGTAAATCTATGGTATTTAGAACTGGCAGGGGTCTAAGTGAAACAAAGAAAAGAACTGGGGAATTTAATCGAGTTAATGAAAGGCTGAATGCATTAAAATGCTGCTTTAATGATCGTTATTTATAAAGCCGCACTGTAGTAGGTAAACAGGGTGGATAAAAATTGTAAAGAGCTGTGAAGCTGGTTCCCTGTACTTTCTGCCTCTTGTAGAGCTTACTCATTCTGCAGGTGGTGCATCCAGATAGTAAAAGATAAAGATTCTAAAACACTTTTTTCCCCATATAGTTAACCTTCCCTTTAACTAAACACCACAAGCAGAATAGCTAGTCTTACGTGACTCAAAAAAAAAGAGGATTGTTGCTCCACGAAAAGTGTAAAGTATAAAAAAGATTAATCAAACCTTTAAAAGGTTAATCAGTGCATGTGTTCATTATTCATACAAGCTGTTCATCCTGTGCAAATACCCCTAACAATATTACTTTACATTTTTAATAAATGATGCTTTTATACCAAGATAAAAGGTGCATGTTAGTATCTTATGTTATCATTAAACCTAGCTACAAAGTCAAACAGTGAAAAAAGAATTTACCATCAACTTATACCAGTATTATAGGCTCATAGGTTGGTACTAGGCTATCGGCCCTAGTGCCTATACAACCTTAGCCATAACAATTCCCTTGCTGTTTCTTCCCACAGTATTTACTTCCCTGGATCCCTGTCTAGCAGGGCGACTGATGAGATCCTCGGGGTGAATTTCCTATCTCCCATCCAATCACCAAGGCTCCTGTTGAAGAGAGCCAAAGAGGCACTCTGCTTGACATGTATGGGCAGTCTATTTGAGTCTGGGGAGTCTCTGGGTCAGGAACCTATCCCTCCAGATGTTTTGTTCATTGTGATGACAAGGTTTAGATCCCAGGAGCATGTGCCTCTGAGGGATTGGGATTTCTTTAAGTGTAGCATGTCAAACAGCTCTGGGTCTGACATGGCTTTGTATGTTCAGCAGAGATGGTCTCTGAGTAGACGATATGCGACAGAGTATAGGTGGAGTTTTTTTAGATGGTCAGCATAGGGCATCTGCTTTACGCCTGTGATTCTTTTCGTGAGATATTTCTGCAGCCTTTCCAGTTGTTGCTGAGGTCTTGAGAGGTACATACCAAACAGAGCATTGTATTCTATAATGGGTCTAATGAGGGATGAGTACAGTGGGACAATGACCTCCTTTTTTCTGGATGAAAAGCCCTTAGTGATGTGGTGTGCCACATAGGATTTCCTGACTGTTGTGGCGATGTGGTTATCAAAGTCAAGACCACTGTCCACCTGTGTCCCTAAGTCTCTTATCACACTTTCGGTGTTTAGTGTACTGCCACCTATGCAGTAATTCATGGGTTACATGTTTTTTTCCCAAAGGGGATAACTATACATTTCTTGGCAGTGAGCTTGAGCCCATGGCTCTGGCACAAAGCATCTGTTTCTGTAAGGCCCTTTTGGAGAATAGCCACATCATTTGGGGATTCAATAATGGCTCCCAGTCTGCATTAGTATACAGATGTATCTCATTGCTAATGCAACGAATTAAAATCCTGATAATGAAAATCATATTGTTATAATACTGAATCCAGATAGCATAAGCAGAACCTTCCATTCTTGACTCTTTTTTTAATGGGGTGCTTCAGACCAAGACACCTAAAATCCAGTCTTTCAAAGTGTCTCAATAGTTTCAAGATTTAAGGCAAATCTCATGGATCAGTGGTCATTTATCTACTTATATCCTTCTGCTCTTCCATCACATTTGGATCCTTATTTGCTTTGAGATATCCATTGTATGGAACTATGTTGTCCATACTAAAACCCCAGGCATCTTCAAGACTTCCAAAGGCAGTCTGTCCCTATTTTGATCCATATCATTTCATCAATAATCTCTTTCACCTATATCTTCTTCCAAGTAAACCACAGCCATCAAAAAAAGTCATCTCTGCCTACCTCTCACAACCAAGATTTTATTTCACTTCTGTCATGGACAGTACAGTGGCATGGTATGTAACATGCTAATCACAGCAGGAGCTTATCAGTTTTAATGCTTGACTTTGGTGGCTTTTCTGCAGAGTCTACATGTCATTCCATCATATACATTTTTCCCCATGTGCTTTGGTTTTCTTTACCTCAGAAGGATATGGAGTAGGTGAACTGGCATTCTACAAATTGCCCATAGGCAGTAGTTGGGTGGATGAGTGTGTTTGTGTGTGCACACAAAGATTCTAGGATAGACATATAGCCTGTTTAGAACAACTTTGTTGCCTTGCTCCCACTGGATCTCTGGTATCTCTGAAACCCTGTGAAAGTATCCAGCAAAATGAATGAATGGATATTTTAACTGCTGTGTTGACAGATTAAGTATTTATACATGGCATGCAGCAACTTTTCTATTTCTCCTTTAAGTGTTCAAATAGATAAGTCAGATTTTGCAATATGTCTCTCCCAAATGTATTCAATTTGCCAAAATACACAATATGAAATTCGCAGACTGTACCCAAAGGCACACGAAGATTTCATTGGCCACACTTAAGTGGTGCTGCTAAATCCTGTTGTGCCTTTGAGTATAGTCTGCGAATTTCATATCATGTATTTTGGCACAGTGGAAGTTTTTTTTCGTTTTTACTGGTTCGTTCAAGTTGTGGTTCTTCAGTTTGTACTCGTAACATCTCTTGCATTACCCTATGATCATATGCTCAGCCTCCCTTTTATTTTGGCCTTAGTATTCTTAACATGCTTTATTACTCTCTATCCATATCTGCATTACATAACTTTATCCTAATGTCTGTACTTTTTTTATCCAATAGCCTACTTTTTTCTACTATACTAGTAAATCAGGATGATCTTTTTCTTGTCTCCTCCTTTTACCTCTGTACACTTTTCCACTGTAGTGAGTACTTTTCCCCTTACCTTTCCTAACAATCAGTCTACTGTTACTGCTTCATTCATCCTGCCACAATCTAAGTTTTAAATAGATCAAAGTTCTCCATATAAATACAAATAAAATAATAAATAAAAATACATATATTATTTCATAAGATTAAAATAAAATAAAAAATGCTGCACCAGATGACACAAAAGAATGCTTTGTTCAACGTTAATTTAAGTACTTTCATTCCGCCATAAAAGGAATTCATCAGAAACATTTCAAAGATTTCCTCCCATTTAACAAGTTAAAAGGCACCACACATATGGAAAATATTTGAAGAGATGCACCCCATAAAAATCCAAATTATGAAACACTATTAAAAGTCATAGAAGCATCTTAGAAATCAATCATTAAACAAATAATCATAAAAGTCTTATAAATTATTTTAAGGCAGATAACCTTCAAGAATGGTTTAACAGATATTAAATCATTAATACCAGGTGGAGCACTGGCATTTAATGTTTGCCAGTAAAACTCCCTCTGTTCAACCAGTAACTCCCAAGCACCTCCCTTAATTGAGTGTGCTACTTTTTATAGTATCGTGAACCAAAACTTTTTAAAATCTTTACACAATAAAGAAAGCTTCTACAGGGCATTACAATTGTTTGCTCTATAATAGCATAATTGTGCTGATAGATTCTTGTCCACAGACGGCAAATAGTCTTTCCAACAAACTTCCATCAAAAATGTACAATGTTGATCCACCCATGATCAGCACCTAATAGTTTACAAAGAAAAACACTGATCCAAAAAGATGGAAAAACGTGATTTTTTTTTTTTAGTACAGGGGAGGCAAGACCCCCAACTCACCCCACACACTCAATTATATATACCAACACTAAGATATTTCACACTATATTGGGAAAGGGGCATATTCTTGGATGTCCACTGTACTGTGATCTGATAGTAAAAAACAGTTAAATTTCAATCAGCTGATTTCCTGATCAGTTGTACCAGCTTTTTCAGTCACTGATAAGATACATCAATGAAAAGTTCTACAGCCATAATTCCATAGATATGACTGCTTAGATTAATGATCTATATAAACTAAGAGTCCTGTGGAATTATGCTCACTGAAAGGTCTTCCACCATTAGCATTTCCATTTCTTATTTCTATCTTAAGATAATATTAGTATGCCTTCCCCATTTTTATGAATACACTCAAGAATGGACAATAATTCAAAGTGGAAAGGGATGATGATGAAACATGGGGGAAGCTTAAGAAACAAGGAGAGAAAGGAATTTTGGATGCAGCGCTATAAGGAAAACAATAATCATACAGGGTATTATATCCATAAAGGAGGAGAAAATATTCTAAGAATGTGCCAACACCTGCTACTGAAATGGAGATAATAACCCTAATTTTCTTCACCTAGTGCTTATTTTCCCCATCAAAAGCTCATCTTAAGTAGCCCACATTGTAAATGGTGTGAATTCCATTCCATCAGATCAGCCATCTTTCTTCCACCAATACAGCTACCAAAACCTGTGCCCTTCCCCAACCCCTGACACCTTCTTCCTCCAGCATCCATTCCAGTTCTAGTTTTACAGAAAATGAAGTATCCTCCTCTTATATTCCTTGAAGTATTTTTCTTGAACACCCTTTACAGTGGCACTGTTGTACCTCCTCCTATACGCCACTCCATCTTTTTGTGCCCTGTGTTTTACTATTCCCTGGAACAGCAGATTTTTATCTTCTAGGAAAAATATCTGAAGCATATCCATCTTCCTCCTGGAATTGCCTAACAGTTACATCACACCTGTCTTCTTAGTCATGCTTCCTTCATTCCTTGTACCTTTTATTCCAGGCTTGCATTTCTAATGATGCTTTTAGGAACATCTTCTTTATAAATTACATTATAATTAATAATTACTTTATTATTCTTGTTCAGTCTTGTACTCCGGTTAAACTCAATCATTATTAATGCAGTCTTTAAATTTCTCTCTAAATACCTACATTCGTCTAACATAGAAGGTAACAAATCCATTGCAAAAGTGGGTCATCTATTCAAAATATAGTATCACCACACTTATCAGCCTAAAATATTTCTCTATGTTTTTCTACTAATCACATGTTAACTTTCCAAATTCAACTTCCAGGCATGTATGCATAGTACAAGGAATAACATGCAGAAAAAGATAGTTTCACAAACTTTTTGAACCAGTCATGAAGATCTGCTTCCTTATGTGTGACCATGTGCATAGACCCTACCAGGTTATTAATCACTATATGCAACAAAATACAAAATGCCACTTCTCCTCTGCCTATGCTGCCCCTCCCCCCCAATCCAGTATCAATGCTGGCCTATATTTTAAATGCAGTACAAGTAATTTTATCTTTATTGACTCATTCACTGGCTAGGATTTTTTACTGAAAATTACTGTCAAAATACAGGTGAGACAATCCAACCACTCAGCAGTCCTTGCTGCAATGAATGAGTCTCCTTTCCACCAAGATGGATCATGTAAGATGTTGGTTGTAAAAAAATACACAGTCTCTATAGGTGCAGTACCCTGCAAGGAAATGCTGAGGATGTTGCCCTCAGAAGAAAAAGCTATCAATAAATAGATCTTGGAATGTCTTTGTACTTTACAGCAAGTGATGTTGTGACTTTCAGTAAGGTATTTTAGATAATTGTTAGAAAAGAAAACTTCAGTAGTATATTTCTTGCATGTCTACACATTTTAATTTTTGTTTTCTTAAATGTATTAACTTTATCATTTATGAACTGATCATGAAATTAATTTCTTCAGCCATAAAGGCAACAGTAATAACACTATATAAAGACAGTTTAGAATAGCTAATTAACTACTAAGGTTTTGGAAAGTGGGAAGAAACCTAAGCGGAGAATGGGATAACATGCAAATTCCAAACAGAGGGTAAACAGAGGCCAGAACTGAACCCTGCACATGTGAGGTACAGATCTTAACTTCTGAGCTACTGTTTTGCCCAAGAAAAAACATCTCTTAATTACTCTTGATTTTCAGAGATGTCCCCAGTTTTGGCTCAAACAAAAATCACTAAAACTAACAAACTGTGGAGAAAAGGTAGTGGGTTACACTTAAATAATGACAATAATTAGAATTATATATGCATGTTAATTAATTTTCTCTTATTCTGTCAACTTATAAAGTTAATAACACTAATATTTTAAAATGTGTTTGGAAATGTCCCCGATTATTTCTGGATTTTTCCCTGATTCTGGAGGTAAGAAGTTGAGAAGTATGAGGGGAAAAATATTTGTTCTATTTTTTTGTGTGTTTTATGCCTCACTGTTACAAGTATAAAATAAACTATTCTCTTTACATAATGCAACAGGCTTGCTTGTCCCATTAAAATATATGTGACCCCTTTTATGTACAACTCTCAACTGCCCCTGATTTTGTGTCATAGTTTTATCCTGTTCCTCATAACATTTCTAAACTTCTGGTAAATCACTAATGATTACAGTCAGTCAATAATTCCAGACAGTAGCTTTTCACATTTCTTATTGTCCAAAAACTACATGTCAGTGTAAAACCTGTTACTCTATTAATTTTTAAGTGAATGATAGCAATATTAAAAACAGTCCCTGATTTTAGGGCTATCCCACCATCATCTGTAGCTTTGGTTCAGAATTCTTAAACAGAGAAGTGAAGGGTTTGCTGTAATACAGGATATTGTGAAACTGTATAAAGGATATTTAATTTTATTTGAATGGTATATAGCTCCCATGCATTTATGAATGGGGTTTTTCTTATTCAGAACAAAATTTAACTATATAAAATGTAGTAAAATATGTTATCTTAAAATTTTAATGAAAATAATGACAAGATTATATAGAACACTGAACAAGAAAACACTGATAGTAACAACTACTGTACTCAATGCAAAACTGTATCATATATTAGCCTACAGCCTTGTAAAACAGTCAAATAACTTTCAAACTTTTGTACTATTAATGTTTTTAATTCTGTTGAAATGCAAGGTACTTTCAGTGATTCTCAAAGTGTTTGTATTTATACTATAGAGATAAATACAAGGCCTTTCCTTCAACACAAACTGCAGAGTAAAAAACTGAGCAAAGGCCATAGGTATTGCAAGTTGATTATCAAGGTAAGCTATTTATAATTTGAACTTTAAACAGTTGCACTTTTAAACCAGTTATACATGCACATTTATTATATCTTATCTGTTAACCTCACACTGATAATGAAAATAAACAGAATGCTGCTGTTCCGTATGTCAAATTCTGTTTCTCTTATGAACAGTTTTAGGTTAAATGTCATGCTGGGTGAACTCTAGGCAGTTTCCCCTTAGCATTAAGTACTTTAGAAGGCAGTGCAGTAAAACAAGGCATGCATGACTTTCTACAGGGACACAGGTCAGCCTTAAAGTTGAAAGACCCTGTCATGCCCTAATAAAAAGTATAACTGGAATCAGCATCCATCCCGTTTTTCCCATTTCGTACATAGAGTCGAGGTGTCACATCAGTGACCAGTATAATGTCAACCTAAAATCAACATTTTTTCAACAAGTTTGTCTGATATATGATGGAGAATCCCTGCTATTTTACATTCAGAAATGGTAGTAGTATACAAGTTGCTTGTGGTTTCATATTTAGTATCCCTGACATCAATACAGTAAAATATCTTTGAAATTAATACCTTGTATCAGACACCCCAATCCCATGTATAAAAAGGGGAAAAAGGGGTTGTTGATGGATGGATGGATCCGACTTTGGACTGAATCCATTTGCAGTTTCCATTACTAGCATTAGGACCTAATATAACTAATTCAGTTTTACTCACAATCGCTTCATTCAGCTAGTTAATAAAACATCATAAAACCTGCTTGAATACATACATACATAATTATCAAGTAGTTATTTCACTCAGAATGCTGGGTCTAGATGCACAGGAAGGTGGCATGCTTCTTTGTGCAACTTATTTCATCAAAGCTGATTTTACTAAAAATGTTCAAAAGATAAAATCACTCAAAGTACCAGCCTGTGCTATGGAATGAGAAATGATATTGTACCATCTACATACAACAATGTGTAGTAAAACAGTTAAATATTTACTTGGGGTGCAGGGATTAGTGCCTCCTTTATGCATATTAATGCTCTTTGCAGAAGCAAGCACTTAGGATTGATATACCCACCTATCAACACTACCTTTCGTCTTACTCTACTTTACTCCTACCATTAATTTCTGCTACCTATAACTGTATCCCATGACACACTATCACCTAGCCATACATCCTAATAATCCCAAATATACCACTACTTCACCTATCACTTGCATTTCTCACTATACACGCACTGAACCAGCTATCACAAGTCTCTCTCCCACTGTTACTTACCTTCACCAACCACGATAGTTAAAGCAGAATACCAAACACATTTCTCTAATATCTCCCTCCAGCCTACTCAACATTCATTACATTAGCACATGGAAATAACAGCAAGCAGCACATTTGCCACCATTATCCAAAATCATGTAAAAACTCAAATGCAAATATAAGTGGTTCTTCAATAGATGCACTGCTAACTGAATAATACTGGAAGAGAATACATATCCCAAATCCAGGTCCACCTAACTCCAGACCCCACAAAGCATTCCCCACATATCCCAAAACATCAACAACCTCTCTCTCCAACCACCTAGGACTTAAAAATGCAACATGGTAACCTAAGAAGTCTCTATACAAGAATTACAGAAGTTTGTGCCTGTCTAGCTCAGTACTCCCTTGATCTTTTCATAGCCACAGAAACCTGGCTAAAGTCAATTACCAAAGATATGGAAATAATCCCACAAGGTTATAATATACTCATACTAGATAGATCTCACAAAAAGAGGTGAGTTTGCTGTTTTCTGCCTAAATGTTTTAGATCTCTCCACTTATGATACTATACCCACTTTTAACAATGCTGAATTTCTCATTTTACTCATCAAATCAAATTCTCATAAATCTCTAGCAATCTTAGGTGTATACATACCACCTGGTAACATTCCCATCCTGGAAGAAATCCTGTCTGGAGCTCATCCAACACAATACTGGAAACTATCTTGCTAGGAGACAAACATAGGCTGGCAAAAAATAGTTCTAGAAAACCCAACAAATTCAATTTGGCTTTACAGCTTCTATCAACTGATCAAGACTCCAACTAGAATTAACAAGATCACATCAAAGGAATACATCTTAGACTGGATTCTAACATCCACCCCATTTAATTTTTCCATAAGTGGCACCCTTTCCAAAAGCCTGTGACCACAAGGTTAGCTACATAATTGGTCACCCAAAACAGCTAGACAAGGTTTATTGCTATAAGTCAGAAACCAATAACCAGTAAAGAAACTTAATTCCAGCCTGGTCCATATCAGCTGGGCTTCACTTAAAACTTTCCTTTGATGAAGCAACAGAAATCTTTAATACAATATTTCTAAATATCCTGGCAGAGGAAGCACCATTAAAAATTGATAGCATTAAAAACAAACCAGCTCCTTGGATTACCTGAAAAAACGGAAAAAAAAAAAAAGCAAGTCATACAACTTCGAGACAAAGCCTGAAAGTCATGGCTACAATTCAAGTGTCAGACACTCTGTAACAATAGAGGCAGTTAAGGAACCATCTCAAACAATGCATAAAAAACATGACAAAAAGCTTATTACAGCAACATCCAAAATTCATCAGCAAACTATCCAAAAAACTTCTGAAAATTAATAAATACATTGCGTAGTCCTGTAAGATCAACCCAGCCAGGTCCATTCTCAACCAATAATATTCAATGCCTTGTTTCACAGTTTAGCTCACATTTTATAATTACAGTAACATCCCTTTTACAAAACAAAACTACTACAAATCCAGCCATCCCACTCCAATCATTGAAGCCATATCAGACCTTCACACTTACTACAGTGCTGATATCTACAATTAAATACCAATGCACTCTAAAGACAATGACCACTGCCTCTAACCAACATTGATAGGAATACCTCAGACTCACTGCATGTAGTCTTGCATACCCTGCCTTTATTCTAATAAATTGTCAATCCAAGAAAAATATGCCAAATTATGGATAAAAAAAAATCCTATATAATACCTTTCCATAAAGGTGGCTTATCAACCAAGCTTACAAACTATTGGCATTCTATCACCCTTATCTAACATCTTGGAAAGATATATGCACACTTAACTGACTACATGCATTACTCTCATAACTTCCTCTCTCCTTTACAGCATGGTTTCATACCCAGTACAACCACTGCCATTATATAGCTCACATATATAAAAAAAATCACAATAAAAATTCAGGTCTTTTAAACTCATCCCAATTTCTGGATCTAGCCAAGGCATTCAACACAGTCAATCATTAAATTCTAGTAACTAAACTCTCTTCCTATGGACTATCACCCCCCTTAAGTGGTTTCTTAGTTACCTTACTAATAGGTCCCAGGCAGTGAAATGACAAGATGATTTCTCCTCTTTCCGTTCTATCACTATCAGTGATAAGCATATATCCTAGGACCAACTACTGTTTAGTTTATCAATGTCCTAAACACACCAACCAAAGAGGCCACCATACAATACACCAGTGACTCCTCTATAATATGCATTGCCAGGACACTACCCTGCTCCAAACACTCACCTAGAAATCCTTCTCCTCCATGGAAGCTTGACTTGACACTCAACTATTCCTGTATCCAAAAAAAAGAAAAATGAACTATCAACTCTATCTTCCCCAAAAAATACCTTTAATATACATACTGTCATCAAAAAAGACTAATATAGAACTGATATCCTACACCAAATTACTAGGTATAATTATAGATAACCACCAAAAATGTGATCTCCACATTCACAAGCCATAAATACAAATCAAACACTAGATTGCCTCTACAGATTAAAACACTACTTTACTGACTCTGTTAGGCAAAACATAGCCACTTGTTTTCTACTCCCACCCCTATTATATGCCTCGCTTATCCTAACCAATTTCAACTCTTCTCTAAACTATCAGCCAAACTAGAATACTACTACAAGTAGCAAACTTCACAACCAACATACAGATCATTCTCGCTCTCAAACAACTAAACTAGCTCAAACTGAATAATTCTCTATTGTATTCAATTACAGCCTTCAAACTACTGCACAACCCTGAAAAAATCCCAGTCTCTTCACTCCATCATTCAGCCTTAAACAATTAAGAGATATCTGTGCTCCACTGTGAAATTGTTACTCTCGGTAACTAAATCTAACAATAAGGCAGTATACTCCCTGTATTGATACTGCATTGCTAATAGCTGGAGTACCATTCCATTCCACTTAAGGATAGTCTGCAATCTGAAAGAATTTAAATGCCAGCTGAAGAAATACCTGTTAGATAAATATCTCTTCACCTGTACCACCCCTGGTTAAACTGGTAATATAGCTATATGAACTTGTGCCACAACTCTATGCTGCATAAAAAGTACAGTTGTGTACACTTACCATAAATGTAGATGTTAGAGTGTATTCACTGTTGCAGTCCTGACTGTTGGGAGTTCCTGCTGTGAAAGCCCTTGGCTGTCCCGACAACCAGAGAAAACTCTTTTCGCCTCCCAGGCTGGTGGATGCCCTAAAATACACCAGTATGCTCAGGAATAAAGGGAGCCAGCCTGCATCATCACTTCAGTATTTTCTTGACACCTTCTAGGAGGAGTCCAAAGTGCACCATAGGTGAACCAATGTCCCATGGCCATTTTAGTTGATTTTTTTGTACCCTACCTAGTAGGCTGAAGAGGTAGGTGGGAGGAAAAGAAGACTGAAACAGTGAATACTTGAACATCTACATTTATGGTAAGTATACACAATTGTATTATGTTCTTCAGGTTTCACTGTTGCAGTCCTGACTTCTGGGAAGATTCCCAAAGCTTAATTGAGGGTGGAAGGAGATCATGGAGAAGAGAGGATTCCCTGCAGGACTGCAGATGCAAATCTTGCTCTAGTCTTATTATAGTCTGCCAGGTGATCATGTCTTGTGAAGGCGTTCACAGAAGACTAGGTGGCTGACTCCAAAATGTCTTTAGTGGGGAGCCCCTTAAGGAGAGCTGCAGAAGTAGCTGTGGTCTTAGTTGAGTGTGACCTAATCAATTTAGAGAGCTTTTTGGCATAATGGCTTTTACAGAAAGAAATGCAGTGGGATATCCACATGTAAATTGTCTGTTTAAAAGCTGGCTTTCCTTCACAGCCAAGGGCAAAGGTTACTGTGACGTCCCAATGCTAAGCCAGTAATCAAGGAGCCTGAATCCTCACCACTGAGGGTGGATAGGGATGTGAGCTTAGAATACAAATAGATACACTGACTATTTCCATGATGCAGATCACACTGCATCAAGCACACTTTCCCTTAAGAGCACATAGGGGACATAATCAGTCCAGGGTCTGGGTGTCTCTATCTGCTTCTCCCCAGGTCCCCAATAAGGCTCCTCACTGGCACTGACAAACCAGTGCTTCATGTCCCTGCCCCAAGTAGCTGACACACACATGCTCTGAGATTTAATTTTTCACACACACATCTGGGAAAGGCTGCCACAGATTACCCACTCTAGCAACATTGCCCAGACCTTAAGGTAGATTCACTTCCACCAGTCAGTTACCATAAGGCCCTTGAAAGGTTATCCCATTTTGCTGAGTGAATATTAATACAAATGGTGATGTTGACCAAACAGCAAGGCTTTCAGGAGTGGCCAGAGTTATCACTAAATAAATACAGGCAAATACCCTCAAAGCTTAAATATTTTCTAAAAAAGGACCAGACACAATGAAAAGTTTAAATATGTTTAATAATAAATAGTAGAAGAATAAGAAAATACTAAAAATATATTTACAGTAAACCACGGAGTTCAAATCACTGGAAATATTGAAAATAACACTTTTTTCTTTATTTGTATGAGTTTGCCCATCAATCTCTCAACTAAGCTTCACTGTATTTCTGACTGAATCTAGGAGAATTACTATTCCCCTATAAATTACTTGACTGAGCAAGGCACAATGAAATACATGAGCAGTCTTTCTTAGTCAGGTTCTCCATAACAGAATACTCAACACTAAGAGATTACTCCATGAAAAGTATAATATCCAAGATGTCTTGCAGAATGACCTCATCTTGTCACCTGACTCCAGGTTCTCACAGTATCCCCCTTTGAAACCGAGAAAGGAATTTAGCACAGACAGCTACAATACATATCTAAATGTTTATGGCAGTGCCTGGGGTTCCTTTTTTTTTACTGAGTTAATGAACAAAGGCTTTTTCCAGACCCAGTGTCTCCAGTGCTATTCAGCACTGTGGGGTGCTGTTTAAATTGTTTAATGGCTCGTTTAGATTTCCCTTATTTTTCTTAAAGTAAGCTAGCCGATTAACCTCTGCTGTCAGAGTATCCTCTATTAAAACATATACATTTAATTCAATTACAATAATACATGTACATTTCTTCTCATTCTAGCAGGGGTACTGTTTTATCACAGGCAAACCTCACAAATATAGTTTCAGCACAATCATCTGACAAATGACATATAATTATTTACAAAATTCCAGCTAGCTGTGCTGGCACAAGTCATATATCCACTGCCTTACTTCTCCTGGCATGGCTGGCAGCACTTACTATAGCCACAGATATAAAAAGCTGGTCCGATTTCTTCAATAATTTTGTCCTAGGTAGAACCATGGCATTTTGTGCACATCCAAAGAGTGAAGTATTCTTTCCCCTCTGTTGTGAGGGTTGGGGAAGAAGGTAGGTAGATGAATGGCCTGATTTGGAGACACATTTGTGACCATCTTAGGCATGAAAGAAGGGTTAGTTCTGAGGGAGACACTGTCTTTATGGAAGATAATGAGACATTCCACTGCCATTAGGGCTTGCAACTCTGACACTCTCCTAGCTGAAGTGATAGCCAGTAGTAGGGCAGTTTTCCAAATAAAAAAAAAATTTAGAGAAGCATTACCTGCAGGCTAAAAAGGAGGCACAGTAAATTTTTCTAGGACATAGTTGCGGTTCCATGGAGGGATTGGTTTCCTCCAGGGAAGTCCTGGGAATGACACCCCTAAGACATTGTTTTAGCAGGGATGTAAAAAGATAGGAGGAAAAGCAGGGATGTGAGCCAAGATGGCTGATGCATGTATTTTAATAGAGGAATAAGAGACCTTTATCCACCAGGCTGGCCAGGTACTCCAGGATGGTTGAAGTGTAAGCTGAATTTGGCACAAGGTGGTGCTTCTGGCACCAAATAGAGAATCTTTTCCATATAGCAGAGTTAGATTTTCTTGTACTAGGCCTTCTGGACTCATGTAGAATGTTTTGCACCTGTTGGCTTAAGTTGGTGTGGCAGTTGGGTGCTGTGGAATTATCCATCCTGAAAGGCTGAGAACCTAAAGATTGGGGTTCACAATCCTTCCCTTGTTTTGGGTGAGGATGTCTACCCTCTGTGGTATCAGCCAATGTTTCTAATTGGTGACCTCAAGGAGAAGTGGAAACCAGTGTTGTCTGGTCCAGTCTGGTGCTATCAGTATGCCCCTTGGTACCTCTTCCCTTATGTTTAGAAGCACTCAAGGCAGAAGAGGCAAGGGGGGAAAGGCGTAAATGAAGAGGCGAGCTACATGTGCGCAAACAGGAGGGAGAACAAGATAAAATGATTAATTAAATATTAACAAGCTGAAAAAGAAAATATGTCTGCTTTAAAGTGGGGCTTGTGAGATAGGATAACACCTCGTCTATGTATCTCTGCAAGAGTTTCTTTATTCAGTCAAGTGAGATCATGATGGAGTATGACAACGCATCAAAGATCAATGGAGTGAAGGCAGCTAACAGGCAGGCATGGGAAAGGCACACTTGCACGAAAAGGCTGGAGATGTACAGCAAAGGGGAGGTCATCTTCTTCCAAAGGTACAATGATCTTAATTAAAGAAGTATAGTTGGTGAAACTCGTACAGTGGGAGATGGTAACTTTGCTACAATTGAAAACAAAATTTCAGAAAGTTTGTGTGAATGCTATTGCTTATAGTTTGTTTCAAGAACTGGCATGAGCTGAATTGTCCTCTGTATTACTATTCCAGACCCTTTAATGGAATGTCAGACTTTCTAAAGAATTCCCTTCCACTTTCATGAAAATCTTACAAAATTATTCTCTTTATTTTCCACTAAAATCCTGCAAAATTATGTTGCTATTAGACATGATTAAACAAAACTTTTCTTGAACTGATATTTGTATACTGTTTAGTATTGCACACAGAAAAATACATTTACCTTGTACGTGAAAAGGCATACTTGTACTTAAATATGTAGGCCATGGTCCCTTCTCTTGACCAATAGATTATGTTATGCATGCCAGTTACTTAGCTTCACTAACTTCACTTCAGGAAGTGAAATAATCTGTTCTACTTTGTGTCTGTTTATTAATTGTTTTGTTCTGGCTATGAACTGATTACACTCTGTTATAATTTGACCTGAGGATAGAAAGCCGTTATCTTACCCTCAATTTCCACCCACCCCTTCTTGTTCTATTATAGTTCCCAGATACACATTTCACTTGTGACTCTTATTCCCTAATTCTCCACAAATAACCTTACTACTATCATACAAACAATCGTATTTATTTTTACCCAATTCCAAACTTCCATTGAATCTTTTAGTACCATTTCCAACTATGTTTATCCCTCCAATACTGCTTTTTACTATAATCATTAATACTCACACACCCTTCCCTAAAGGCATCTTTCTGTTTTACATTGTCTCTTCTACTTTTCCTGCATAAACCCTCACTTCTACCTATTTTAACTACATCCTGGCCCTGTAGCCTTTTAAATCCCTTTATTCCTTACATTCCAGAGAAATGCCAGGACAATCAGACTCTCTTCCTTCATAGAAAATACTTTTTTTCCTACCTACCCACTACCAGCTTTCAGCCTCAACCACCAATAAATATCCTACTGCCCTGCAACTTTTTCCTTCCTGATCCCTGCTTTCCCACTACCTTCCAACTATAACATATAGATCCTTTTAATTAATCATGCTAGTCCTCTGCTTATCCTCTATTCTCCTCCTGCTTGGCCATGTCTCATCCTACCATGACACTATAATAGCTCTCAATATCTCTGAGCACTGTCCCAACCACCTATTCATACTTTCTCCGTACACTCTCCACACATTACATCAAACCTATTTAATGACGTCCCTCATCTTTACTCCAAAGATAGACTGATTAATTCCATTCAACTCAAATGAAATCAAAATTAAGCGGAAAAACTCTCTCCAAAAACATCTACCAATAATTCCCCAATATACTAAAATCCTTCTAGGAGACATTTGCCCCACCTATGACAATGAATATCAAGACAATTCCCTTCAATACACTACTCTTTACCCTACAATTGTCAACCCCAACCCCAGAGATATACCTTTTGCTGTCATAATTATTAGAAGCTTAAGAAATAAAACTGCTGAACTACATGTCTGAATTACATCATATTCATACAGCTACCCACTACCTTTGAATCTCTTGGCACACAATTCTGAAGAAACCAAAATCATTGATAGAACAGAGGAGTAAAAAAGTTGCTAGAAAACCTAATTTATGAGGGACATAACAAAAGTACCAAGCAAACATGTGTAGACGCACATTCCCCACAACCGTCCACCCCATAGCCCAAGAACTCTGGACGAAAGCATAAAGCCAAGAAATGTACCATACATTACATGGAGGATATTAAGTCCATTTTTCTAGTCACGTCAGCCCTCAACATTATGCTACGTAATCATTTTCAAAGATAGAAACAGACCAAAAATATCATGCAAATTATTCTACAACATTCTCCCAGCCCCTACCCCTCCGATCTCTCATCACAATAATTCTAGTAGACAAAGCCAAAAATAATTGCAGAACAAATGCGTAACATCAGGGATAGTTTAAAACATTGCTATGAAAAACTTAAGATACTAGAATGGCAGGGTTTGCATTAGCATGCATTAAATCAGTACATTCTGCAGAATTCTCTCAAGTCCCCCAATGTTTCAGTAAAATTCTTTATAAAGATACACAAATTAAAAAAGACAAAGGCATACATTATGGATTTAAAACAATGTGCTTATGAATTAAAAGATGCCAGAACAGATTTTACAGGAGCATGCATTGCATGAACCCACATTTTGAAGAGTAACAGACTAAAATTACTAGGCAGACATCAAAATGTGTAACATTTTAGAACTGTAGCAGTCCTACCAATCTCCTAACCTATCAACTTGACAATTCTAGACAAAGCCCAAAATAACCACAGAATAAAGGCATAACATAAGGGTTAATGTTAAACATTGCTATAATAAATCTGGATGAAGCAAAAAACACAGCAAGACAAAGGCATTACATTAGGGATAATACTGGGCTTATGAACATATAACAATGCTAGAATAAGATTTTGCAGTAGCATGTGTTGTCTGACCCATTTTTTATGAACAGACCGAAAATATCAAACATCTGGACACTGTGCAACATTCTCACAGCCCCTACCAACCTTCTAACCTCTCAGCATAATTCCAGACAAATCCAAAAATAACTGGAGAACAAAGGAGTAGCATCATAGTAGAAGACATTGCTATGACAAACTTAGAAAGAGATTAGAACAACAAGGTTTGCATTAGTACTCATTAAAATATCAATACATTCTGCAGAATTCTCACAGACCCTACCCCTCTCCAATATCTCAAGCACAATTCTAGATGAGGGGGAAACAAAATAAAACACAATTAAGGATGTTAAACAATGTACTTGTAAACTAGTACTGACTAGTAACCCTCCGTTTACCTCTCCCTCCCCTAGCCACCGTGCCTCACACCGTCTGATCATTGCATGCCTTCCTCTGCAGGCTCTGGCTCACCCTTTACACTCCCCTTCCTTCCTCACTCAATCTCTCAGACCTGTTATAACATGCTTAACTACCTCAGTTCATATCAACTCCAAATACATATCCAACTGAATTACACCTTGCTTCTTCTCAACATCATGTATACTACTCACTCATTCTCCTCTCTTACGCCTCTATCTTCCCCTTCCATCCCATTAGCCCTCCAAGCTTGTTTCACCTTTGTGTGGAGCTTCTGCTTTATATCTGCTTGAGTTTAGTGCAATATTTGTATTCAAGATTTAGGTATATGAGTTTAAAACAGTATCTGTTTGAGCTTAGTACTAGCTGTATATACATCCTACCTTTATTCCTGGCCTTTAGCTAAATATTGGTATATCTGTTCATTACTATGTTTCATATTGTATGTATAGCTAATGTTTGCTGCAGTATGTATTATTTGATATTGTATGTATATTCAGTTGTTCATGTACTCTGCTGCTCATTTATTGTTCTGTGGAGCTTTTCTCCCCAGGCCTCCACTGAAAAAGGACCTGTGCCCAGTTGGAATTTTCCGGTAAACAAATGTAAATAAATAAACTAATAAAGATGGTAGAATAACAGATTTTGTAGTAGCATGCATTGCACAACCCACATTTTTGATGCGGAACATTCCAGAAATACCAGGCAAACATCTAAACACTGTGCTTAACAATTCCAGACTAAAACAAAAATAACTGCAGAACAAAGGCATAGCATGATGGATAGTTTAAAACATTGCTATGATAAACTTAAGTAGTATTGCAGGGTTTACATTAGTATGAATTAAGACAAAAGTACATTCTGCAAAATTCTCATAGCCTTCCCAATGTCCTCAGCACAATAATTCTGGATGAAGTGAAAAAACAAGACAAATGCATAACATTAACAATGTGCTTATACGCTGCATGGCCCCACATTTTTTAATGAGGAGCAAAAAATACCAGACAAACATTTGAACACTGTGCAACATTCTCACAGCCCCTAGCCCTGCTCCCAACCTCTCAGCACATAAACTATGGACAAAGCAAAAAATTATCATAGAACAAAGTTGTAGCATCAGGAATAGTTATAAACATTTCCGGGTATACACAATACTAGTATAACAGGGTTTGCATTAGTTTACGTTAAAACATCTATACATTCTGCAACATTCTTACAGCCACTAACCCCCCCCCCCCAATCCAATCTCAACACAATACTTCCAGACAAAGCAAAATGTTATAGAACAAAGGCGTAGCATCAGGGATAGTTGTAAACATTGCCAATATGCACAAAACAATACTAGCATAGGAAGGCTTGCATTGGTAAACATTAAAACAGCATCTGCATGTTCTGCAGCATTCTCACAGCCAGTGTCCCCCCACTACTAATCTTTCAGCACAACTGTATGCAAAACAAAAATCAATTAATGAACATTCTTGTGCAAGGCTGAGTAAAAAGACTACATCAAATCTGGACATTATTACAGACAAGCCTCCTTTCCTCGATCTCTTAGCAGAAGAATTCTGGATGAAAGTAAAATAAAGCTGTATACAACCACAGCCCCTGACCACCCCAATCCTCCTAGCACAAGAACTGCAGAAAAAACTAATGCAATCATGTCCCTAGATTACCTCAACCCACACCCACAAAGTATAACGTTAAAAATAAACCAGGCAACTTACCTTTTATGCAGTTGATAAAAGGCTGTTACTAATCCTCTGCTCTTTCTTCACAATTGTAGATTAATCTGCTCCTTGCTTCCCCCCACACAGAATAGACCATTTCAGCACTTTTAAATTTCCCTTAAAAGGGCAGTTTTTCAGCTCTTTTAGAAATTTCCCTTACAAAGGCAGTTGGAAATACCTTTAATTGTCCCATGATCGCTCCTGCAAAGCTTGAATCCTCCATCCATCTTCACTCCAGTAATCCAGAGCCCTGATCTGCTAAAAAAAAACAAAGCAATCTTCCCTCTTGAAAAACAAGAATAAAAGTAATGTTTGCTATACACACACGCCTTTTTTAAAGGCAGCTGACACAGGAAGTGCTTTGCAAGGACCAATCAAGGCTCTTGTTTCATCATTTCCACATTATAAAAAAAAATACAACTTATCTGGCTGGCTGCTGCAGCCAGTCAGGAAACTACAACTTACTTCCCTGGCTGCTGCTGCAGCCAAGTCAGGTCCCTTGCTTCACTGAAGTGACCTGACTGAATGTAGCTTAAGACAAGTTAAAAAAAAAAAAAAAAAAAAAAACTAGAAAAAAAGTTTGCAATCATGTTGGGACATCAGACAGCCATGCAGATGTCCACGAGGTGCTGAGCAATGAACAGGAGACTGAGAAACCCACAGCTGCTGCATGGGGGCCCTTGTATGTGGGTAGATAATCGGGGAGTTCCCAAGGCCTTGAGCTTGGCAGATGCCCAACGCCAGCTACAGTCACAGCTAATGCACACCCCTAAAAAAACTTACTACTTTTCCCCCAAATCTCTCTCTCATGAAAAAACTAAATTTAAAGTCCACTCTCTTGATAGTGCAACAACTGAATTCACTTCTCATAACCCTGTAGTAGGTGAAAAATGTTATGCTGTGCTATGACAAAGAGACCCTGCAATGTAAATTGTAGGTGGTTGCAGGAAGTTTTAATGTAGCTGTACATCCCATGTTAAACTAAGTTTGGTAAAGCAGAGTCCCTTGAAAGAGCCCTTAAGGTTCTACCTGAGGAGAGATGGCTAGATGTATAGCAAGCATGAAACCTGTTGTTAGATGAGTATACCTTTTCTAGGGGACATTTCTCCAGGACAGTACTCTAGATAGATTTTAATAAAAAGATAAGCAGGACCCAGTACAAAACATGATACAGCTGGGAAAGATTAATTTCTGCCCATTCTAATTAGTATATTTATAATCCAGGAAGTGTATCAGGAAGCAAAGGATAGACAATGAAGATGGAAACCTTGGAGATGGAAATATATTTAAACAGAAAGTGTTTGATATTGTTGAGAAGGTGGTACTTTTAAATCAAAATCAAGATAAGAAAGACCATTGGGTTTGCTGAGAAGCAATCAAATCTGCCCTGAAGGGTGTCTAACAGAGATGGAGTCAGGAGGAGGTAACAGACTTGGGGGAGAAATTACTTATCTTACAGAACAAGGTACTGTAGATGAGGAAGACCATACAAGTGTCTGAGTTAAATGGAGGTGAGAAATCAAAAGGCTTGGTGTAATGATTCAGGACAGTGAAACTACAGTGGTAGGAAAACATCTGGTAGATCAGCAAGATTTTTGATGGGTAAAGTCTTTGCTTAGAAACTGAAGGAAAGCAGCTTAAGCTGGCTTATTACAAACCTTAAAAAATGAAAATTGATATGTATGCCTAAAGAAGATGAAAGATAGATAATGGTGAACTTCCATAGCACTATTTACAAACCTAAAATACAGGTAATCCAGAGGGCTTGAGTGAAGTGTGGTATCCCCACCTCTGGCCCAGATGGTGACAGAACTAAGAAGAAACGAGTATAAAGGATTAGTTCAGATAAAATCACTTTAGCTAGCAGATCTAGAAGACACTCTCTCTAATACCCTGTCTGTGGTAGGAATAAAGGCACGTTGTTGAAATTTCCAGCAGTTTATTCAGTTAAGCACATAGATGGATATTAGTGTTCCTGTTCTAATATTCTAGGAAATACAAGAGAAGACATAGTACAAGGTCTAATACAGCGGGGTAATACAATGATGTATCCTGATATTTAATGTCAGAAACATTGGAAATGACAGTCCAATAAAATTAGAGAAACTTAGTGGAGAAAACCTCTGGTTTGCTAGGCAGGTTATTGAGCAGAGAATTTCCATTAGAACAAATGTTATATGGTGCCAACAGAGAAGTCTGTTTCAATGGGTAACAGAAAGTTCACACCAGGGATCATACCAACAGCTCTACTAAATAGGGGCCAAGGGTACTAGCTGCTAGATCAAGGGCCTAGGGAACTAACCAAAGGGGCGGTGAATACCGCACATCGTGGCCTGGCTAATATATGCCTTCGGCAAATAGCCCAGTACCTACCTATGAACCCAATAAGAAAAGCACAAAGAGAATGATGTGATAGTCCATGGGTTCTTACCTGAGTAAAATAACTAAGTAATTGATCAAAGCTTAAACACAAGGAGATTGTTTTTAATAAAAGACAAGAACTGAACAGAAAGCAAAAAAATGAGCATACTGAAATCCGCTTCAGTAAATTGCCCCATTTTGAGGGTTTAGTGCCTGTTTTGGAGCAAAGGTGGGACTATTTAGGTGCAGTGCATCAAGTGAGACAATTTCAAAAAGTGGTACATAAATTATTTTGTATTTATTTTCTGAAGTAGAGCACTGATCTCCATGGACCTTTTTCAGACTCAGCCAGGGAGTGGTGTCGGGTTAAATGACTTGTTCAAAGTCGCACAGTTAGAAAACAGAAGGTAAGGGAATCAAACCTTGCACCATGGACCACAGGAAACAGCTCCTTTATCCTCTATCTTAACTGCTATACAATTGAAAAGCCATTAACAAAAATACCGAAGAGACTTGAAGAGGGGGCAGCAGAAATTGCAGTAGCATTTAGGTAAGAAATTGTAGTTTCAGGTGCTAATAATTAAACAGAGATTTGAAATTTATCTCAAGTGTATATTACTAGTCAGGTTAAGGTAATAGAAAGTGGAAGTGATAAGTGCATCAATTAAGAGTGGGAAAGAAATATAATTAGATCAGCACAAGACATACACAAGATCTTTAAAAATGATCACTTGTTTTACACCAAGGAAGTGGTGAATAATGATAGCAATGAGATAGGAGGTAATACCAAGATGGACAGGATACAACTACCAAGCCAGGAGAGCAAGCAAGCAGAAATGTTATACAGACCCTTAACATCTGAAGGATTGCATGATGGTATGAGGAACACTCCCAAACTGAAATGACAAGAAAATGACAGCTTCCCAGTGAAAGAATGGAAGTTAGGAGAGGATCAGCTGCTGCAGGCCTAGCAAACTCATGAATGAGGTGAAACTCAAAATGCTCAAACCAGAATCTTAGAAAGTGGCACTAATTTCAGAGATTCACAGAGAGGGGAATACAAGACGTTGCCATCCTCCTGCAGACCAGTATTAGTTACTTAACCATTATTATAAGGTCTTCATGCAATTCTTAGTCAATAGACTGCCCAAGATGATTCTGCTACTAATACATAGGTAAATAGTGTGTGTTCGGGAGCGGGGTTTGGAGTGGCAAAATGTTTTGCAATATCATACAATCTTTGTTGAAGGTACAAAGTGGCAGATAAATAGTGAAACTACCAATGTTGAAATCTAATGCTAAAAAACATGTAATCATGTTTATTTGAGATATTTTTGTGTCTATGACAAAAATAGGAATTCCAGATAAATTTATTCAGTTTTTAAGAGCTATCTAAGAAATAACAGCTAGCAAGGGTACAAAAGTTAAGATCACTATGCAAGACAGATTGATGGCATCCTTTAGTTTCATACATAGTACTCCGCAAGGCTGTCCCCTGTCTCCTATTCTGCTCATTACTTATGTGGAGCCATCAATGGACAAGACAGTCAGGGGATAAGAGGGGACAAGATGGAATAAGGATTCAAGTAAAATATGTTCTGCACTGAATATGTACAGATAACCTTGGCAGACTCAGAGAGCTATATGGAGAAACGGTTTATATTTTCAGTATAGAGCAGTGGCAGGCTATAAAATCAGTTCCACAAAGATTGTATTGGTTAAGTTTGTTCCTGACAACAGACTACAGTAGCATTTTTCATTTTTGTGGGGTTATGCCAAATTAAGGTCAGCAGAAGACTAAGAAGCCATATAGATTTTTTCCATAAATCTAAATCAGATGTTTTTAGCCTAGAAGACACTGCCAAAGGAGCAAAATCAATAAAACCAGGCTGTACAAAGGTGTGCCATCTTCTGGATCTTATATTTGGCTCAGGTCTTTTTTGTTACTCTTCTGAAGGGATTTTTAACCAATGAAAAATGAAAGACTGAACTACTACTGGAAAGGAAAGATTCACCTCCCACAGAATTGCTAGGAATGCACTGCTTCTTCCAAAAGAGTGGGGAGACTAATAGTGGAATGTGAATTCTAGATTTAGAAAGCTAAAGTAAGACAATGTAACAAAAACAGATCTATAGCGGAATGGCTAGTTTCTAAAATGTTGACACAAATTACATTGAGTACACTGCAGAGAAACGCCATAACATGGAAAACAGAGAAAAGCTGAATTTTGGTACATCAAAAGACATGTCTCTGTAGGGGGGGCTTGCTGCATCCCCCCACACCCCTGCTAGTTATATATACCAACTTCAAGATCAAAGTACAACTAAGAATGGGCAAAACCTCACTCCCTGCTGCACCACAATCTCACAAAATCACTTTCTTGCACTGTGCGATGTTCCACCACTTGACTTTTGCAGTTTATCCTCCTTTTATCTGGAAGTGCAATATGAGTTAAGTGGAATGAATACTTATTTGGCTACATACTCTGCTGAGGTTATCTGATTTCTAACTACAACTTCAGTTACTTCAGCAGTACTTGCACAATTTTAACAACACTGACCGTTTTCATTGTTCATGTTCATTCTTTGAGCATCACTGGCAATTTGTTTATTTACATCAAAGCACATAAACTAACCATTAGACATCATATAATCCTCTTTGCAAGTAGATCATTACACCATGAAAGCTTTTATCCTCCCAGATGATGTGTATTTCCCAGATAGCCCAACCTGTTAGGAACTTTACCAGTGTCTACATAACTCATGGTAGTTGGTTTTGACATCAAGTTAAATTAAATTTGAGGAGACTGTCCTAGAACCAGAACTGAATGTGAGGACACAACATAATTTTTTCTAATTCTGATTTTTGCCTATAGAGTTACATTATACTGTGATGCATTACACATAAGCCAGCTCTCAGATGATGACCGACAATCTATGAGATCTAACAGAGGCTGCATTGAGCTAATCAGTTTGGAACTAAATTTAGCTAAAATAATATTCCAAAACACTCTTGCCCAATGGATTCCTCCAGGATATTCCAGCTAATTTAAAGGCCACAATAGTCTTCTACCATCCATTTTCCTAATCAATGCAAAACTTCAACTTCCTTTTCTGTTGGGTTTAAATGACTTGCTGCGTTAGGCCCCCATATCATACAGACTGTCTCCAATTTTTCCAGAGTGAAAGAAAGTAAAGATCCCTTCATCACTCCTTTTGTTATAGTCACTGATCCTTTCACTATCTTAACAGCCTTCTTCCATACCATTTGGAGCACTGTATTTTCCATTTTCTAAAAGGCTTCCCAAAATGCAGAGTACATCAGATGAAACCTAACTAGTGTCTGACGTGGGGCGGGGGTGGACTGTCACCTATTTCCAGCATTTGATTTGCATTTGCCATTGTCCTGCATACTGAGGTTAGTTGTTAAAGTTTCCATTAAAATAACCCTAGGCTATATTTCATCTCTGGATTCTTTAACCTGAAACTTCCAATCATATATAATGCTCTTATTTCGTAATTCCCTGTGCACACCACCATATATTTGGTTTGAATTAAAATGAATTTTACCACCCTTTAAGTGATATGTTCAGTCTCCTTAAATCCCTCTTCAGGCTTATGGCTCTGTTTACCAGCAATTTCTAATTTTTGTGTCAACAAGGCAACTAATCTAGTTTTCAGTGTAATTCCTGACACTAGAGAAGAATACCTCAAACAGGGCTGGGTTCGTCACAAAGTCTTGCAGGACATCATTTGTCACCTTATTACCACCTTAGAGCTCTACCCCAACAATTGTCTTTCTTATATAATTAACTTCTCATCCATTTACACAATTTCCTACCCACACTTATCATTCACATTTTTGATGTAAGGGAATTCTTAAATGATAAAGAGAACGCAATGATTTGCTTAAGGTAACATGGTGTAGGGATAACAGGAAAGCAAAGATAGCAACATTTTTAGAAAAGTAGACCAACCTATTAGAGAGAAGACTAGAAAAAGAACTTCAAGTTTTCAAGAGATAGCTGTATAGCTATTCTGTTTTTCTATTACTGCAAACTTATAATTTCTGCATAGAAAAGATTACAATTACTTTGTCGTGGCTGACCCAAAACATGCATTTGACATGCATAGCAAATCCATTACAAAAGGTATGCCCAGCGGTTAGCATTTACACGGTCAAATGCTTTACCCTAATAGGGAATAGAATTAAACTGGTTAATGTGCTTCCCCCTAAACGTTTTTTAGGCTCTGTTTTATTTTCTAATGTTGCCTCAAAGGAAATTAGTGTGTCTGAATCAAGGCATGAGAAAGAGAGAGAGAGTAAAATCTGCAATTGCCTTTCTGTAAAAAATAGAAAGCTGAGTTAAATGTATTGCTTTCATAAAATTCCTTTCTGCGTAATAAACCTTTTAGCATGTAAGATTTAAAGAACATAAAAAATGTAAATTGTAAACAAAATCTAAATGTTTTCAGTAGATGTGCAGCACAGCTGTTGCAAAAATTAAAATAGCATCTCAAATGTTCACATATTTGCAAGTGCCTAAATCTCAGTGTTGCTTGAAATGTTATTCCTGATCAAAGAATACATTTTGAAGTATGCACAGAATGCTCCAGTTGAACCCATCACAGTGCCTCATTGTCTCATTTGCTACATAAGAAATGCAACATACAGGGCCTCTGCTGTGTAAGAAATTACATATAGCTTTTGTTTGCTGACCAAATCATGTCTGGATTTCCTTACCTATGAGATTGTGCAGCTGCTGTTTGTCAGAAGAAGCTAGAATTCAGTACTTCTTGGTTGACTGGTAATGACTGAGTTAGCTAAGCTGATAGATTTATTATATATTCCATCTTGCTTTTGAAAACATTTCTTTCTGTATTTCTTTTTGCAACTGTAAAACAAAATATGCAAGCAGCTGCACAAAGTATATTACTTTATTTCACATAAGAGGTTTACTGATTTAAATACAAAAGTTTGTGGCTGGTGGTTTATTACTGTGTGTGCAGGCATGGTGACATCACACCCCTGGCATCTACTATGCAAATATTTAAAGTGGTTTTATTTTGAGGTTGAACACTGAATGCCAGACTAGTCTAGCTGGTGGTAACAGTGTATTAACCTGTAGGCAAGGAATGGGGCATTTTTACTTGGCAGATATAAATTTACCTGAGATAAAGTTAACTATATAGGAAGAGTTGAGTTTTCCTTTATGTTAACAGTCACTAGAAGTAAAATCTCTTTTTAAGAGACCACCTTTGGTTACCACTTGTTGTCAGAAATAATGTCTGAACTACATTGTAACCTTAAATCTCTAATTTATCTCTGCAGTTGTTGTATTAACATAGCATAATCTTATTTTTATAATCATCTAAACTTTATCAAACATACCCAAGATGTAAGCTATGCATTTTGCTTTGTTTTTTGACAAAAGTTTGTTTGATCAAATTATTACAATTCTGCTATAATATATTTACTATCTTGTACTTCCCTTTAGTGCTTATTCTCATCTGTTATACATTTGTATTCAGATATTTTTCTTGCCACAAATTTTTAACATATATTAATATAGTTCCAAGAATATGTAGGACAGATGGACCAAATTGCCCAGACAGGAGTTGGGCAATTTGGTCAGCAAACAAAAGCTATATGTAATTTCTTACACAGCAGAGGCCCTGTATGTTGCATTTCTCATGTAGCAAATGAGACAATGAGGCACTGTGATGGGTTCAAGCAGTTTATTGTACATAAACACATGAGAAGCTGTAAATGGAACATATACTTAAGCTGATTGACACATAACTTCAAACACACACGTGCATCTCCATTCATGTCTACATTCACTCTGATTATACAAATGGCACTGATCTTGGACATGCTCAGTAACATATGTGCATGCTATCTACAGTGCCTGACTGCATACAATACACACAATGATCTACATCCTCTCTGATATGTTCAACATGCAATAGATATTTTAACAAGCTAGATATGACATCAACATATGATTAATTATTTCAAGTCCAAGTCACTGTGCATCTCAAAATGTGTTTGGAAATCCTATCCAATCTGGTCACACAAAAGCTTTGACTGAATTTTGCAAAAGGGACAGTCTCTGAGTATTCTTTTACAACTGGAACTTTGCGGATTACATCAGGATTACTTGTAAATACTCTGTCCTCTGGAAGACAAACAAGTGTAAAGCCACTCTGTGAAAGAGTGTCTGGAACATGCAATCTGCTGCACTGGTTTAGAGACTGATACATCTTCAATTCTTCTAAAATCCATTCCATCAGATTACTGCTTTTTACCATAATCATTAATACTCACACACCCTTCCCTAAAGGCATCTTTCTGTTTTACATTGTCTCTTCTACTTTTCCTGCATAAACCCTCACTTCTACCTATTTTAACTACATCCTGGCCCTGTAGCCTTTTAAATCCCTTTATTCCTTACATTCCAGAGAAATGCCAGGACAATCAGACTCTCTTCCTTCATAGAAAATACTTTTTTTCCTACCTACCCTCTACCAGCTTTCAGCCTCAACCACCAATAAATATCCTACTGCCCTGCAACTTTTTCCTTCCTGATCCCTGCTTTCCCACTACCTTCCAACTATAACATATAGATCCTTTTAATTAATCATGCTAGTCCTCTGCTTATCCTCTATTCTCCTCCTGCTTGGCCATGTCTCATCCTACCATGACACTATAATAGCTCTCAATATCTCTGAGCTCTGTCCCAACCACCTATTCATACTTTCTCCATACACTCTCCACACATTACATCAAACCTATTTAATGACGTCCCTCATCTTTACTCCAAAGATAGACTGATTAATTCCATTCAACTCAAATGAAATCAAAATTAAGCGGAAAAAACTCTCTCCAAAAAACATGTACCAATAATTCCCCAATATACTAAAATCCTTCTAGGAGACATTTGCCCCACCTATGACAATGAATATCAAGACAATTCCCTTCAATACACTGCTCTTTACCCTACAATTGTCAACCCCAACCCCAGAGATATACCTTTTGCTGTCATAATTGTTAGAAGCTTAAGAAATAAAACTGCTGAACTACATGTCTGAATTACATCATATTCATACAGCTACCCACTACCTTTGAATCTCTTGGCACACAATTCTGAAGAAACCAAAATCATTGATAGAACAGAGGAGTAAAAAAGTTGCTAGAAAACCTCATTTATGAGGGACATAACAAAAGTACCAAGCAAACATGTGTAGACGCACATTCCCCACAACCGTCCACCCCATAGCCCAAGAACTCTGGACAAAAGCATAAAGCCAGGAAATGTACCATACATCACATGGGGGATATTAAGTCCATTTTTCTAGTCACGTCAGCCCTCAACATTATGCTACGTAATCATTTTCAAAGATAGAAACAGACCAAAAATACCATGCAAATTATTCTACAACATTCTCCCAGCCCCTACCCCTCCGATCTCTCATCACAATAATTCTAGTAGGCAAAGCCAAAAATAATTGCAGAACAAATGCATAACATAAGGGATAGTTTAAAACATTGCTACAAAAAACTTAGAAAGATACTAGAATAGCAGGGTTTGCATTAGCATGCATTAAATCAGTACATTCTGCAGAATTCTCTCAAGTCCCCCAATGTTTCAGCAAAATTCTTGATAAAGATACACAAATTAAAAAAGACAAAGGCATACATTATGGATTTAAAACAATGTGCTTATGAATTAAAAGATGCCAGAACAGATTTTACAGGAGCATGCATTGCATGAACCCACATTTTGAAGAGTAACAGGCTAAAATTACTAGGCAAACATCAAAACGTGTAACATTTTAGAACTGTAGCAGTCCTACCAATCTCCTAACCTATCAACTTGACAATTCTAGACAAAGCCCAATATAACCACAGAATAAAGGCATAACATAAGGGTTAATGTTAAACATTGCTATAATAAATCTGGATGAAGCAAAAAACACAGCAAGACAAAGGCATTACATTAGGGATAATACTGGGCTTATGAACATATAACAATGCTAGAATAAGATTTTGCAGTAGCATGTGTTGTCTGACCCATTTTTTATGAACAGACCGAAAATACCAAACATCTGGACACTGTGCAACATTCTCACAGCCCCTACCAACCTTCTAACCTCTCAGCATAATTCCAGACAAATCCAAAAATAACTGGAGAACAAAGGAGTAGCATCATAGTAGAAGACATTGCTATGACAAACTTAGAAAGAGATTAGAACAACAAGGTTTGCATTAGTATTCATTAAAATATCAATACATTCTGCAGAATTCTCACAGACCTTTCCCCCCTCCAATGTCTCAAGCACAATTCTAGATGAGGGGGAAACAAAATAAAACACAATTAAGGATGTTAAACAATGTACTTATAAACTAGTACCGACTAGTAACCCTCCGTTTACCTCTCCCTCCCCTAGCCACCGTGCCTCACACCGTCTGATCATTGCATGCCTTCCTCTGCAGGCTCTGGCTCACCCTTTACACTCCCCTTCCCTCCTCACTCAATCTCTCAGACCTGTTATAACATGCTTAACTACCTCAGTTCATATCAACTCCAAATACATATCCAACTGACTTACACCTTGCTTCTTCTCAACATCATGTATACTACTCACTCATTCTCCTCTCTTACGCCTCTATCTTCCCCTTCCATCCCATTAGCCCTCCTAGCTTGTTTCACCTTTGTGTGGAGCTTCTGCTTTATATCTGCTTGAGTTTAGTGCAATATTTGTATCCAAGATTTAGGTATATGAGTTTAAAACAGTATCTGTTTGAGCTTAGTACTAGCTGTATATACATCCTACCTTTATTCCTGGCCTTTAGCTAAATATTGGTATATCTGTTCATTACTATGTTTCATATTGTATGTATAGCTAATGTTTGCTGCAGTATGTATTATTTGCTATTGTATGTATATTCAGTTGTTCATGTACTCTGCTGCTCATTTATTGTTCTGTGAAGCTTTTCTCCCCAGGCCTCCACTGAAAAAGGACCTGTGCCCAGTTGGAATTTTCCGGTAAACAAATGTAAATAAATAAACTAATAAAGATGGTAGAACAGATTTTGTAGTAGCATGCATTGCACAACCCACATTTTTGATGCGGAACATTCCAGAAATACCAGGCAAACATCTAAACACTGCGCTTAACAATTCCAGACTAAAACAAAAATAACTGCAGAACAAAGGCATAGCATGATGGATAGTTTAAAACATTGCTATGATAAACTTAAGTAGTAGAGCAGGGTTTACATTAGTATGAATTAAGACAAAAGTACATTCTGCAGAATTCTCACAGCCTTCCCAATGTCCTCAGCACAATAATTCTGGATGAAGTGAAAAAACAAGACAAATGCATAACATTAACAATGTGCTTATACGCTGCATGGCCCCACATTTTTTAATGAGGAGCAAAAAATACCAGACAAACATTTGAACACTGTGCAACATTCTCACAGCCCCTAGCCCTGCACCCAACCTCTCAGCACATAAACTATGGACAAAGCAAAAAATTATCATAGAACAAAGTTGTAGCATCAGGAATAGTTATAAACATTTCCGGGTATACACAATACTAGTATAACAGGGTTTGCATTAGTTTACGTTAAAACGTCTATACATTCTGCAACATTCTTACAGCCACTAACCCCCCCCCCCCATCCAATCTCAACACAATACTTCCAGACAAAGCAAAATGTTATAGAACAAAGGCGTAGCATCAGGGATAGTTGTAAACATTGCCAATATGCACAAAACAATACTAGCATAGGAAGGCTTGCATTGGTAAACATTAAAACAGCATCTGTATATTCTGCAGCATTCTCACAGCCACTGTCCCCCCACTACTAATCTTTCAGCACAATTGTATGCAAAACAAAAATCAATTAATGAACATTCTTGTGCAAGGCTGAGTAAAAAGACTACATCAAATCTGGACATTATTACAGACAAGCCTCCTTTCCTCGATCTCTTAGCAGAAGAATTCTGGACGAAAGTAAAATAAAGCTGTATACAACCACAGCCCTTGACCACCCCAATCCTCCTAGCACAAGAACTGCAGAAAAAACTAATGCAATCATGTCCCTAGATTACCTCTACCCACACCCACAAAGTATAACATTAAAAATAAACCAGGCAACTTACCTTTTACGCAGTTGATAAAAGGCTGTTACTAATCCTCTGCTCCTTCTTCACAATTGTAGATTAATCTGCTCCTTGCTTCCCCCCACACAGAATAGACCATTTCAGCACTTTTAAATTTCCCTTAAAAGGGCAGTTTTTCAGCTCTTTTAGAAATTTCCCTTACGAGGGCAGTTGGAAATACCTTTAATTGTCCCATGATCGCTCCTGCAAAGCTTGAATCCTACATCCATCTTCACTCCAGTAATCCAGAGCCCTGATCTGCTAAAAAAAAACAAAGCAATCTTCCCTCTTGAAAAACAAGAAGAAAAGTAATGCTTGCTATACACACACGCCTTTTTTAAAGGCAGCTGACACAGGAAGTGCTTTGCAAGGACCAATCAAGGCTCTTGTTTCATCATTTCCACATTATTAAAAAAAATACAACTTATCTGGCTGGCTGCTGCAGCCAGTCAGGAAACTACAACTTACTTCCCTGGCTGCTGCTGCAGCCAAGTCAGGTCCCTTGCTTCACTGAAGTGACCTGACTGAATGTAGCTTAAGACAAGTTAAAAAAAAAAAAAAAAAAAACTAGAAAAAAAGTTTGCAATCATGTTGGGACATCAGACAGCCATGCAGATGTCCACGAGGTGCTGAGCAATGAACAGGAGAGACCGAGAAACCCACAGCTGCTGCATGGGGGCCCTTGTATGTGGGTAGATAATAGGGGAGCTCCCAAGGCCTTGAGCTCGGCAGATGCCCAACGCCAGCTACATTCACAGCTCATGCACATCCCTAAAAAAACTTACTACTTTTCCCCCAAATCTCTCTCTCATGAAAAAACTAAATTTAAAGTCCACTCTCTTGATAGTGCAACAACTGAATTCACTTCTCATAACCCTGTAGTAGGTGAAAAATGTTATGCTGTGCTATGACAAAGAGACCCTGCAATGTAAATTGTAGGTGGTTGCAGGAAGTTTTAATGTAGCTGTACATCCCATGTTAAACTAAGTTTGGTAAAGCAGAGTCCCTTGAAAGAGCCCTTAAGGTTCTACCTGAGGAGAGATGGCTAGATGTATAGCAAGCATGAAACCTGTTGTTAGATGAGTATACCTTTTCTAGGGGACATTTCTCCAGGACAGTACTCTAGATAGATTTTAATAAAAAGATAAGCAGTACCCAGTACAAAACATGATACAGCTGGGGAAAGATTAATTTCTGGCCATTCTAATTAGTATATTTATAATCCAGGAAGTGTATCAGGAAGCAAAGGATAGACAATGAAGATGGAAACCTTGGAGATGGAAATATATTTAAACAGAAAGTGTGAGATATTGTTGAGAAGGTGGTACTTTTAAATCAAAATCAAGATAAGAAAGACCATTGGGTTTGCTGAGAAGCAATCAAATCTGCCCTGAAGGGTGTCTAACAGAGATGGAGTCAGGAGGAGGTAACAGACTTAGGGAGAAATTACTTATCTTACAGAACAAGGTACTGTAGATGAGGAAGACCATACAAGTGTCTGAGTTAAATGGAGGTGAGAAATCAAAAGGCTTGGTGTAATGATTCAGGACAGTGAAACTACAGTGGTAGGAAAACAATCTGGTAGATCAGCAAGATTTTTGATGGGTAAAGTCTTTGCTTAGAAATTGAAGGAAAGCAGCTTAAGCTGGCTTATTACAAACCTTAAAAAATGAAAATTGATATGCATGCCTAAAGAAGATGAAAGATAGATAATGGTGAACTTCCATAGCACTATTTACAAATCTAAAATACAGGTAATCCAGAGGGCTTGAGTGAAGTGTGGTATCCCCACCTCTGGCCCAGATGGTGACAGAACTAAGAAGAAACGAGTATAAAGGATTAGTTCAGATAAAATCACTTTAGCTAGCAGATCTAGAAGACACTCTCTCTAATACCCTGTCTGTGGTAGGAATAAAGGCACGTTGTTGAAATTTCCAGCAGTTTATTCAGTTAAGCACATAGATGGATATTAGTGTTCCTGTTCTAATATTCTAGGAAATACAAGAGAAGACATAGTACAAGGTCTAATACAGTGGGGTAATACAATGATGTATCCAGATATTTAATGTCAGAAACATTGGAAATGACAGTCCAATAAAATTAGAGAAACTTAGTGGAGAAAACCTCTGGTTTGTTAGGCAGGTTATTGAGCAGAGAATTTCCATTAGAACAAATGTTATATGGTGCCAACAGAGAAGTCTGTTTCAATGGGTAACAGAAAATTCACACCAGGGATCATACCAACAGCTCTACTAAATAGGGGTCAAGGGTACTGGCTGCTAGATCAAGGGCCTAGGGAACTAACCAAAGGGCCGGTGAATACCGCACATCGTGGCCTGGCTAATATATGCCTTCGGGCAAATAGCCCAGTACCTACCTATGAACCCAATAAGAAAAGCACAAAGAGAATGATGTGATACTCCATGGGTACTTACCTGAGTAAAATAACTAAGTAATTGATCAAAGCTTAAACACAAGGAGATTGTTTTTAATAAAAGACAAGATATTGTATATTGCACCAAGGGGTGCTTGGGTGATAACAATTTGGGTAAAACTGAACAGAAAGCAAAAAAATGAGCATACTGAAATCCGCTTCAGTAAATTGCCCCATTTTGAAGGTTTAGTGCCTGTTTTGGAGCAAAGGTGGGACTATTTAGGTGCAGTGCATCAAGTGAGACAATTTCAAAAAGTGGTACATAAATTATTTTGTATTTATTTTCTGAAGTAGAGCACTGATCTCCACGGACCTTTTTCAGACTCAGCCAGGGAGTAGTGTCGGGTTAAATGACTTGTTCAAAGTCGCACAGTTAGACAACAGAAGGTAAGGGAATCAAACCTTGCACCATGGACCACAGGAAACAGCTCCTTTATCCTTTATCTTAACTGCTATACAATTGAAAAGCCATTAACAAAAATACTGAAGAGACTTGAAGAGGGGGCAGCAGAAATTGCAGTAGCATTTAGGTAAGAAATTGTAGTTTCAGGTGCTAATAATTAAACAGAGATTTGAAATTTATCTCAAGTGTATATTACTAGTCAGGTTAAGGTAATAGAAAGTGGAAGTGATAAGTGCATCAATTAAGAGTGGGAAAGAAATATAATTAGATCAGCACAAGACATACACAAGATCTTTAAAAATGATCACTTGTTTTACACCAAGGAAGTGGTGAATGATGATAGCAATGAGATAGGAGGTAATACCAAGATGGACAGGATACAACTACCAAGCCAGGAGAGCAAGCAAGCAGAAATGTTATACAGACCCTTAACATCTGAAGGATTGCATGATGGTATGAGGAACACTCCCAAACTGAAATGACAAGGAAATGACAGCTTCCCAGTTAAAGAATGGAAGTTAGGAGAGGATCAGCTGCTGCAGGCCTAGCAAACTCATGAATGAGGTGAAACTCAAAATGCTCAAACCAGAATCTTAGAAAGTGGCACTAATTTCAGAGATTCACAGAGAGGGGAATACAAGACGTTGCCATCCTCCTGCAGACCAGTATTAGTTACTTAACCATTATTATAAGGTCTTCATGCAATTCTTAGTCAATAGACTGCCCAAGATGATTCTGCTACTAATACATAGGTAAATAGTGTGTGTTCGGGAGTGGGGTTTGGAGTGGCAAAATGTTTTGCAATATCATACAATCTTTGTTGAAGGTACAAAGTGGCAGATAATTAGTGAAACTAACAATGTTGAGATCTAATGCTAAAAAACATGTAATCATGTTTATTTGAGATATTTTTGTGTCTATGACAAAAATAGGAATTCCAGATAAATGTATTCAGTTTTTAAGAGCTATCTAAGAAATAACAGCCAGCAAGGGTACAAAAGTTAAGATCACTATGCAAGACAGATTGATGGCATCCTTTAGTTTCATACATAGTACTCCGCAAGGCTGTCCCCTGTCTCCTATTCTGCTCATTACTTATGTGGAGCCATCAATGGACAAGACAGTCAGGGGATAAGAGGGGACAAGATGGAATAAGGATTCAAGTAAAATATGTTCTGCACTGAATATGTACAGATAACCTTGGCAGACTCAGAGAGCTATATGGAGAAACGGTTTATATTTTCAGTATAGAGCAGTGGCAGGCTATAAAATCAGTTCCACAAAGATTGTATTGGTTAAGTTTGTTCCTGACAACAGACTACAGTAGCATTTTTCATTTTTGTGGGGTTATGCCAAATCAAGGTCAGTAGAAGACTAAGAAGCCATATAGCTTTTTCCATAAATCTAAATCAGATGTTTTTAGCCTAGAAGACACTGCCAAAGGAGCAAAATCAATAAAACCAGGCTGTACAAAGGTGTGCCATCTTCTGGATCTTATATTTGGCTCAGGTCTTTTTTGTTACTCTTCTGAAGGGATTTTTAACCAATGAAAAATGAAAGACTGAACTACTACTGGAAAGGAAAGATTCACCTCCCACAGAATTGCTAGGAATGCACTGCTTCTTCCAAAAGAGTGGGGAGACTAATAGTGGAATGTGAATTCTAGATTTAGAAAGCTAAAGTAAGACAATGTAACAAAAACAGATCTATAGCGGAATGGCTAGTTTCTAAAATGTTGACACAAATTACATTGAGTACACTGCAGAGAAACGCCATAACATGGAAAACAGAGAAAAGCTGAATTTTGGAACATCAAAAGACATGTCTCTGTAGGGGGGGCTTGCTGCATCCCCCCACACCCCTGCTAGTTATATATACCAAAGATCAAAGTACTGAGAATGGGCAAAACCTCACTCCTGCTGCACCACAATCTCACAAAATCACTTTCTTGCACTGTATGATGTTCCACCACTTGACTTTTGCAGTTTATCCTCCTTTTATCTGGAAGTGCAATATGAGTTAAGTGGAATGAATACTTATTTGGCTACATACTCTGCTGAGGTTATCTGATTTCTAACTACAACTTCAGTTACTTCAGCAGTACTTGCACAATTTTAACAACACTGACCGTTTTCATTGTTCATGTTCATTCTTTGAGCATCACTGGCAGCTTGTTTATTTACATCAAAGCACATAAACTAACCATTAGACATCATATAATCCTCTTTGCAAGTAAATCATTACACCATGAAAGCTTTTATCCTCCCAGATGATGTGTATTTCCCAGATAACCCAACCTGTTAGAAACTTTACCAGTGTCTACATAACTCATGGTAGTTGGTTTTGACATCAAGTTAAATTAAATTTGAGGAGACTGTCCTAGAACCAGAACTGAATGTGAGGACACAACATAATTTTTTCTAATTCTGATTTTTGCCTATAGAGTTACATTACACTGTGATGCATTACACATAAGCCAGCTCTCAGATGATGACCGACAGTCTATGAGATCTAACAGAGGCTGCATCGAGCTAATCAGTTTGGAACTAAATTTAGCTAAAATAATATTCCAAAACACTCTTCCCCAATGGATTCCTCCAGGATATTCCAGCTAATTTAAAGGCCACAATAGTCTTCTACCATCCATTTTCCTAATCAATGCAAAACTTCAACTTCCTTTTCTGTTGGGTTTAAATGACTTGCTGCGTTAGGCCCCCATATCATACAGACTGTCTCCAATTTTTCCAGAGTGAAAGAAAGTAAAGATCCCTTCATCACTCCTTTTGTTATAGTCGCTGATCCTTTCACTATCTTAACAGCCTTCTTCCATACCATTTGGAGCACTGTATTTTCCATTTTCTAAAAGGCTTCCCAAAATGCAGAGTACATCAGATGAAACCTAACTAGTGTCTGACGTGGGGCGGGGGTGGACTGTCACCCATTTCCAGCATTTGATTTGCATTTGCCATTGTCCTGCATACTGAGGCTAGTTGTTAAAGTTTCCATTAAAATAACCCTAGGCTATATTTCATCTCTGGATTCTTTAACCTGAAACTTCCAATCATATATAATGCTCTTATTTCGTAATTCCCTGTGCACACCACCATATATTTGGTTTGAATTAAAATGAATTTTACCACCCTTTAAGTGATATGTTCAGTCTCCTTAAATCCCTCTTCAGGCTTATGGCTCTGTTTACCAGCAATTTGTAATTTTTGTGTCAACAAGGCAACTAATCTAGTTTTCAGTGTAATTCCTGACACTAGAGAAGAATACCTCAAACAGGGCTGGGTTCATCACAAAGTCTTGCAGGACATCATTTGTCACCTTATTACCACCTTAGAGCTCTACCCCAACAATTGTCTTTGTTATATAATTAACTTCTCATCCATTTACACAATTTCCTACCCACACTTATCATTCACATTTCTGATGTAAGGGAATTCTTAAATGATAAAGAGAACGCAACGATTTGCTTAAGGTAACATGGTGTAGGGATAACAGGAAAGCAAAGATAGCAACATTTTTAGAAAAGTAGACCAACCTATTAGAGAGAAGACTAGAAAAAGAACTTCCAAGTTTTCAAGAGATAGCTGTATAGCTATTCTGTTTTTCTATTACTGCAAACTTATAATTTCTGCATAGAAAACATTACAATTACTTTGTCATGGCTGACCCAAAACATGCATTTGACATGCATAGCAAATCCATTACAAAAGGTATGCCCAGCGGTTAGCATTTACACTATCAAATGTTTTACTCTGATAGGGAATAGAATTAAACTGGTTAATGTGCTTCCCCCTAAACGTTTTTTAGGCTCTGTTTTATTTTCTAATGTTGCCTCAAAGGAAATTAGTGTGTCTGAATCAAGGCATGAGAAAGAGAGAGAGAGTAAAATCTGCAATTGCCTTTCTGTAAACCATAGAAAGCCGAGTTAAATGTAATGCTTTCATAAAATTCCTTTCTGCGTAATAAACCTTTTAGCATGTAAGATTTAAAGAACATAAAAAATGTAAATTGTAAACAAAATCTAAATGTTTTTAGTAGATGTGCAGCACAGCTGTTGCAAAAATTAAAATAGCATCTCAAATGTTCACATATTTGCAAGTGCCTAAATCTCAGTGTTGCTTGAAATGTTATTCCTGATCAAAGAATACATTTTGAAGTATGCACAGAATGCTCCAGTTGAACCCATCACAGTGCCTCATTGTCTCATTTGCTACATGAGAAATGCAACATACAGGGCCTCTGCTGTGTAAGAAATTACATATAGCTTTTGTTTGCTGACCAAATCATGTCTGGATTTCCTTACCTATGAGATTGTGCAGCTGCTGTTTGTCAGAAGAAGCTAGAATTCAGTACTTCTTGGTTGACTGGTAATGACTGAGTTAGCTAAGCTGATAGATTTATTATATATTCCATCTTGCTTTTGAAAACATTTCTTTCTGTATTTCTTTTGCAACTGTAAAACAAAATATGCAAGCAGCTGCACAAAGTATATTACTTTATTTCACATAAGAGGTTTACTGATTTAAATACAAAAGTTTGTGGCTGGTGGTTTATTACTGTGTGTGCAGGCATGGTGACATCACACCCCTAGCATCTACTATGCAAATATTTAAAGTGGTTTTATTTTGAGGTTGAACACTGAATGCCAGACTAGTCTAGCTGGTGGTAACAGTGTATTAACCTGTAGGCAAGGAATGGGGCATTTTTACTTGGCAGATATAAATTTACCTGAGATAAAGTTAACTATATAGGAAGAGTTGAGTTTTCCTTTATGTTAACAGTCACTAGAAGTAAAATCTCTTTTTAAGAGACCACCTTTGGTTACCACTTGTTGTCAGAAATAATGTCTGTACTACATTGTAACCTTAAATCTCTAATTTATCTCTGCAGTTGTTGTATTAACATAGCATAATCTTATTTTTATAATCATCTAAACTTTATCAAACATACCCAAGATGTAAGCTATGCATTTTGCTTTGTTTTTTGACAAAAGTTTGTTTGATCAAATTATTACAATTCTGCTATAATATATTTACTATCTTGTACTTCCCTTTAGTGCTTATTCTCATCTGTTATACATTTGTATTCAGATATTTTTCTTGCCACAAATTTTTAACATATATTAATATAGTTCCAAGAATATGTAGGACAGATGGACCAAATTGCCCAGACAGGAGTTGGGCAATTTGGTCAGCAAACAAAAGCTATATGTAATTTCTTACACAGCAGAGGCCCTGTATGTTGCATTTCTCATGTAGCAAATGAGACAATGAGGCACTGTGATGGGTTCAAGCAGTTTATTGTACATAAACACATGAGAAGCTGTAAATGGAACATATACTTAAGCTGATTGACACATAACTTCAAACACACACGTGCATCTCCATTCATGTCTACATTCACTCTGATTATACAAATGGCACTGATCTTGGACATGCTCAGTAACATATGTGCATGCTATCTACAGTGCTGACTGCATACAATACACACAATGATCTACATCCTCTCTGATATGTTCAACATGCAATAGATATTTTAACAAGCTAGATATGACATCAACATATGATGAATTATTTCAAGTCCAAGTCACTGTGCATCTCAAAATGTGTTTGGAAATTCTATCCAATCTGGTCACACAAAAGATTTGACTGAATTTTGCAAAAGGGACAGTCTCTGAGTATTCTTTTACAACTGGAACTTTGCGGATTACATCAGGATTACTTGTAAATACTCTGTCCTCTGGAAGTCGAACAAGTGTAAAGCCACTCTGGGAAATAGTGTCTGGAACATGCAATCTGCTGCACTGGTTTAGAGACTGATACATCTTCAATTCTTCTAAAATCCATTCCATCAGATTGTATAATGTAAGATCTCTGTTCTTCCCAAAGGTTTTTGATGATGCTCACTCAGTCATATCCTTTAGATGTTTGCATTTTCACAACTTCTCCTTGTCTTAATGATCTAAGAGGTTTGATGGACTTATTGTAGTATAACTTTTGTGACTAACATTTTCTAAAAAGTTGAGCCTTGACCACTCTGTTGTTCTTTACATTTGGTACTAAATTGTCTAATGATCGGTAAAGTTGTTCTTGTCTGGATGTTAATCCCTGAGCAGGTGAACCAAAGCAAGTTATCTGGAGGAATGCTTCTGAGACTAAGTTAAGAAAAACATTAATACCATCTCTCTTGGATTTCTCAAACAAATGCTTCGCACTTTGAACTGCACACTCAGTTAATCCATTGGACTGCAGATTCTCAGGACTACTAGTAACATGGGCAATCTCCCAAGACCAAGCAAATTTTTTGAACTGCTGACTTGTAAACTGTGCACCATTGTTAGAAATGACTTTGCGCACACTATCATGGACATAAAATGTCTCTTCAATTTTGATAATGACAGTGCAAAACGTTAAGTTAGGAAGAAGGCCAGTTTCAAACCAATTAGAGTAAGAGTCTACTAACACTATGTAATGCTGACCATTCCATTCAAAAATATCAGTAGCAACAGTCGACCATGTTAATTCAGGAATCTGGTTTAGTTAAAGTGTTTTTTTGTTGGTGCAATTTAGTACTATTGCAAATTTATCATGCTAGAGTTACCATCTCTATCTTTTGACATGGAAGGCCAAAATACTATGTCTTTTGCCCTTCGTTTGGTTGTATCAGTACCTGAGTGACTACGCTGTAAAATGCTGATATATTCCAGTTGTAATGCTGAAGGATTTTCCACTTTAAGACTTTTCATGATGATTCCATCTTCCATCATGAGCTCATATCTGTAAGGAAAATACTTCCGTATGTCAAGTGGTAAACTAATTTGTGTTGCTGGCCATCCTTGACTGAAAATATTGCAGCTTCTGGAGAATTGGGCCTGAAGCTATGTGATTTCTGAGTTCATCAAGACATGATTAGGAAACAGTTCCAACTTCCATGACTTTAAAGTCTGCTTTCTCATCATCATGCTGCAGTTTGTCTGGGTGCTCCTGACAAAACAGCAAGGTATAGATATTTGCCTTTAGTATAGGCTACATTGAAATTGTACTTTTACAATTTTAAGATCATGTAGTGCAGGCATGCTGGGGTTGTATGTATTGGCTTTTTTGGAATTGTCAATAGAGGTTGGTGATCAGTCTCTGTCTGGATAGGTTTGGCATAAATAGAATCATTAAACTTCAAACATGTAAACACTACTGCCAAAAGCTCTTTTTCAATTTGTGCATACTGCATTTCAGTCTGGGCTAAAGTTCTGGATGCATAGGCTACTGGTATGCCTTCTTGAAGACATGCTGCACCAAGACCATACTTTGAATCATCACACAAAAGAGTTACAGGTTTTGAGCATCATAATATCTCAATGTGGGTAGACAGGCAATTTTCTGTTTCAGAATATCAAATAATTTTTGCTGTTTCTCCATCCAGGACCAGTTTACATTTTTGCATTTCAACTCACTTAAGGGTGCTCAAAGCTCACTCAGGTCTGGGATGAACTTTCCTAAATAGTTGACCATACTAAGAAAACTTTGCAAAGGTGTGACAGTTTCTGGAACTGGCATCTCAAGAATTTATGCTTGCTTAGATGGATCTGGTCGTAAGCCATAACTGGTAAACAAATGACCCACATAAGTAACTTCTTTCACTTTGACTTTACATTTCTGTGCATTCAGTTTAAGATTGCACGAGCACAGTCTAGAACTTTCCTGAGATTTCTATCATGTTAGTCTTCACCATTGCCCCCTACAATACTGTCATCAACTATAATAGCACACGGATAATCTGAAAAAAATTATCCCATCACATGTTGAAATACTTCACTGGCAGAATTTATCCTAAATGGCATTCTCAAGAATTTGCATCATCCAAATGGTGTACTGAAAGTGGTTAACAATGAAGATTTGTGATCCAGTGAAACTTGCCAAAGGAAATTTTTGCATCTAAAACTGAAAAAACAGTGGCATTTGGCATGAGAATGGCCCCTTCTACTATACACATTGGATGATGAGGACATTTAAATTAAGTCTGTCAGATCAATGCATATTTGAATATCATCTGAGCTTTTCTTATGAGCTATGAACATGAATGGCCCCTTCTACTATACACATTGGATGATGAGGACATTTAAATTAAGTCTGTCAGATCAATGCATATTTGAATATCATCTGAGCTTTTCTTATGAGCTATGAACATGGAGGATACCCATTCATTTGGTTCTTCTAATGGAGTAAGGACACCTAAATTCACCATTTTGTCAAGTTCTGCTTATACTTCGCTCTGCATTGCTATCTGAATCCTCCTTGCTGCTCTGACAATTGAACTTATTTTATGGTTTAAATTCATGGAATATGTGAATGGAAGTTTGCCAAGCTCATCTTTGAAAATATCAGCATATTCACTAAAAATATTCTATGTAAAACTATCATTGTTCAGACTTGTATGCTGGACCTGTATTATATACAAGTCCCATTCTCAAACCGTCTTTGAGGCCTAACTGTGACTGCATATGTCTTTTGACTCTGTAAAACTGCACGTCATAGCTGTTTCCAGCAGAATGGCATGTGAGAACTACTGCGCCATCAGTTTGAATCTCTTCACCACCATAAGCAACTAGTTTTGCACACTTTGTTGAATCAAGTTTCTCACCGGTTCTTACTTTGGCAAACATTTGTGCTGATATAACATTGTACTTGGATACAGTGTCTACTTTAAGCTCTACATGTTTCCCATTAATCCAGAAGTACAACATTTTTCACTCTTGCTGCCAACTGATAATCTACTGTGTTAACTGTTTCATCCATCACAGAGACACCATCACCACAGAAACTTAGCTCACAGCTCTCTGTCTGATCTACTTGCTTTTCAGATGCTCTCTTTTAATAAACGTATGTACCATTTTAGACTTGCAAAGCCTTTTGAAATGATTCCACTTTTACATTTATGACACTGATGACCAAAAGCTAAGCACCTTTTTTCATTTAGGTTCATGACTTCCTCCACAATTGTGACAATTAACAATAAGGTTGGGTGTTGCGGCCCAATTCAGTTTATAGTTAAGGTTGGATACTGCCACACCCTACAGTTTATATTTCATTTTTATCTTAGCTTTATGTTGTACACTATCAACATTTGCACTGGCAGACACGGCATGCACATTTTTCTCATTTGTAAACATATTCATATGCTTTTCTGCAAGCTCATATATTTGACAAATCTCAATGGCTTTACTCAATGTTAAATTACTGTCTCAAAGCAAAATCTTTCTCACTGCATCAAACACCAAACACAAGCCTGTCTTATCACCTCATCCCTCAGATCACCAAATCTGCATGTGTTTGCTTTTTTCCACAAGTCAATAATATATGCTGCTGTAGTTTTGCCAGATTTTTGATTTCTTGTGAAAAACATGTCCCTTTCCATTTAAATATTCATTTGAGGGTTACACATTTCTCTAAATTTACATTTTAAGCACTCAAGGTTTTCCTGCATTTCAGTCTGTATCACAATAATGCGGGTCTCCCCTTTTCCTGCATACACAAATAAAAGTTCCCTCTCAGTGGCTTCTGAGCCAGCTAAATTAAGAAGTATGAATGCTCTTGTATGTTCATCTTCATCAGAAAATGCAGCCAGCATGAAAATATATTCTTGCTCAAACACTCACCAATTCTCCATGGTGGTACAGCGGTAGCGTTGTTACCTCACAGCAAGAGGTTCTCCCATTCGATTCTCGGCGTGGCTTGGGAGTGCCTTCTGTGTGGAGTCTGCATGTCCTCCCTGCAGTTGGGTAGTGTTTGAAAGACATGCGTGCATAAATGGGCGTGCCTTCATTGAAGGTTGGGCATCGAGCTGGCACCTCGGTGTTTCGTAAAAAAAAAATCTACTGCCAATCATTAGAGGACTGGAGTTCTGCTGTGGCGACCCCTTACCGGGAAAAAGCCGAAAGACAAACATTATTATCAAACACCAGTGGTCCAAGTCTACAAAATCCCTCCTCCATAACAACAAAATTCATTTAAATGTAAGCACAGACATGGTACTTGTATTTATGCTCAAATGTGCAACAATCTCTCTGAAAAGGTTTCGCTTTAACACTGTGAACACTCTGGACACTTCGGATACCTCAAAGTTTCAATTAATGCAAAAAAAGTAGTACATTGTAAAAAAATGCTACTGTTTTAGCCTTTTCATACATTTTAACACTTCAGAAATCATTTCAAACACTTTTGTATTTATTTCAAATACTTTTATCAGTAAGTCACAATTTTAGACATTTATGTCTAATTATTTTGGACATTTTGAATGCTTTGCCAGTTATTCAGTTACTGAAAAATCATTTAAACAAGTATAAGTACCTTTGAATATCTGCTGACCTGTTTCCGAGTTCACTGCTGTATACTGCTCCACTTCTAACTGCATGCCTCATTGGTTGGTGAGCTGCTTCAACTTCGGATCCCATTCTGACACTAAACTGCATGTCTCTTGTATTCAAATGAGACACTGAGGCACTGTGATGGGTTCAAGTTGTTTATTGCACATAAACACATTAGAAACTGCAACTAGAACATATATTTAAGCTAATTGACTCATTACTTCAAACACACTCGCATGTGCATCTCCATTCATGTTTGCATCAACTCTTGGGTATACAAAATGACACTGATCTTGCATGTGCTCAGTAACTTATATGCACATCCTGTCTAGCTACAGTGTCTGACTAGGTACAACACACACAATGATCTACACTATACATAATCCCTTAACATTTTCAAACCACATTCATGGCTCCAAGGTTTCTTTTTCACCTATGGATACCCACCAAACTGGATGCTTACATGTGCTGCATTGTACTATAATCATTTGTGGCAGTCATCAAGTGTATGATTTTTCCCTTGTTGGGGAGGTATTCCTACTGCAAAAAGATGTACCTTTTGTAGCTGTTTGTTTTTACAGGCACCAAGACAGAATAAGAAACGAGAAAGGACACAATGACAGGATAAAAGAAAGCAAGTGGTCAGGTTCCCCATTTTCTTTGTTCAATCTCTACTCCGTCCTGACTCTTTAACATACAGCACTCAAACCCTTGCAGATTATGACCATAAAGTAATGTGTTGTCAGTCCTACTTAATCAACCATAGCTCTACCACAGCCCAAGTTTCTGATCTTACATATAAAGCCAAAACATGTGTCTGATGATTACTATGATATATAGGCAATCCTGTGATTATGTCTGATGTGGTCAAAATATTAATGCAGGTATACAAATAAAAAGATTGTTGAAATCAGCTTGTGTTGAATATGAAATAAAAAGTATTTCTGTTGTTGAAAAGTGAAAACAATGTACATGTCTACCAATGAGGACACTAGATTCAGGACATATAAAAAGTATGAAGATACAGAAAATCGTAACACAAATTAAAATTGCTCATGGGGTTTATAAGATAGTTAAAGGTACTTTACTTACATGGTTAGGAAAATGAACAAAGCCAACATAACTATTTTTGGAGACAGAGAAAAGTAATTATTGGAAACTAGTCAGATGAAAAAGGTGAAAATGTAATGTTTTGCATCTATGATTAATGATGAAAACAAAAAGGAGTCCAGAACAAGGCTAATAGATGATGAATTTCAGGAAGCAGAACTGACAGAACTTCTGTCACTGACCATGAGCAAAACTCAGGTTCCACAAGATATACCACACTGGCAACAAAATGACCCAGTGCAGCTTGTGTTGACTTTCATCTGAAGTTTTCTAAGTCACTGGATACAAGTATGGCTGCTGATTAGACGGCTGCAAAGGCACTATATAATAATAAAGGGGAATTATGGAAGATATACAGGTAATCAGATATGTACCTGACTGACATATATGGTTGCTAGGGTAATGCGAGGCTCAATAATATCAAAATATCATGGCATGTAAAATGCACTTTGCCTGACAGAGATAATTTAAGGGTAAATGTCACTACTATAAGGTAAAACGCTTAATATTTAACTATAATAGCAAATGGGGAAGGAGGAGAGTTGACCTCTCAAGTGCATTCAGCTCACTAATTCTACTGCAAGGCTTTTGTGTTCACTCCAATGAAAAATCAATGCTACTATCCATTGTTGCAGATGAGCAAGACATTTATTCATTTAGACAGTTATAAACCTCATCCTCCCTCTTATTTCTAAAATAATATAAGCTCTTTTCTCTTCCTTTATCTGTTCCACCTTGTTGCATCCAAATTATTTATACCAAGATACTTGAGTGTATCCAGTTTATATCCCCCATCCCCTTCTACCATCTTTTCATTTTCACTTAGTTTACCAAGAAAGCCTAATTAGGCTATCACACAAAAAAAACATTTTTTCAAAAGAGGTCCGGGAAGAAAAGTTCCAATTTTCAAGACAGACATTTAAAATAATTTGTTATACAATGTGCTGTTAGTAGAATATTTTGTGACCTACATTAACTGTATAGTAAAAGGATAAGAGATTACTTTGTTATATGCATTCAAAGTAAGAATATATATTAATTTATAGTGATATAGTAGTGTAACAGTGGTAGATTTAACATTCTAAACCATTCTCGAGCTAAGACTTATTTTGAAGCTATTGCTTAAGAAAGTGAACTGTAGGGCAGAGTGCGAGAAGAAAAGGAATATTAGAAAAAAGGGAAGAAGGAGTGAGCCATTTTAAAGGTTATGATCAAGAGCTGGATGATTTGAATGAGGGAGAATGAAAGTTAGGCTGGATAAGGAGAAGTGGTGGTGGTTTGGTGGGAGATGATTTTGTGTTTTTTGCAGCAAAGTTGATAGAAGATGACATTGTGTTTTTTGAAGTAAGGGAGATATTGCATTTAGAGTGTGGGTTGCAAAGTAACTTGTATTTTACTTTATTTTTGAAGTTTGGATAGGCTAGGATAGCCTGATGTCACTAGGTAGTGAATTCCAGAGTTTGGTTATGCTGCTGGAATACAGTGCAGATCCATGCAAATTGAGTGCTCCTTTAACAGACATGTGGCCTGTGGTCTCTAATCTTAGGGCTCGAGAAAGGGTGTACAGTACTATTACGGGGAGCTTGGCAGGACATTTTTGAGGTTGACAGAGGATGTTATGAGCAACTTTTGATTGAATAAGCTTTAAATGACTGGGGAGGTCTAATCAAGTAAGTTTCTGGAGAGCAATGAGTTTAGCTAGCTGTGTAGTTTGGAGGCGAGTAAATATGGCAACAGCATGTAACAGGCTTGGAAGTAGATAAGTTACAGCTGTAGGAATTAGTGCAATAAAGGGTACCAAGTTTTTGGTAAGGCTTTTTTTTTATCTACATCGGCCTAAATATGTGAGTCGAATGGAAGCTTGTTGTTAATTGTGGCTCCCAGTATCTATGGGAGTATTTTGTGGCACAGTAATTTTAAGGGGTTAATCATTTGTGGCCAAGTTCTTAGGTAAGAATAGCATTCATTTTTTTTTGGGGGGGGGGGTTGTGTGCATCTCTGTGTAAGACACCCAACAATTCTTCTGGTCTTGTTTTCTTGAGATTTGATATACTGAGTTTTATTCTATATAGAGAGTGTTGAGGAGCGATTTTGCTGACTTCTGATATGGTGAGTTATGATAAGCATGACGACTTGTGGTAAGCATGCTATGTTTATATGTATACATACAGAGTCTGAGTTGAAATGATTTGCAATGGAGGGAAAGTATAAATTATCTTTATTTTCTCCATATTTGTTCAATCTCAGTGTTAGTATATTTAGGCACTAGGATGCAGAACTGCCCCCACCCCACACACACACAAACATGTATAAAGAGGCATCTGTCTACTACATGAAAAAGTGCTTCTGATCCCAGAAGTATATATTCTATTTTGTTTGACGTATGCTGCTGTTTTTAGCATATTTGCTGTCTGTTTGTACAAGAGTTAATTTACTTTAGCTGGAATTTGATATGTAGTCATTTTAAATGTATTTATGAAATTCAAAATTATTTCCATTTTAAATCTTAAATTTAGTGGCTTCCAAACCATGCTGCCACCTGAATAACTTCACTTCCTTTCCTAATTTTGGTTATCATATTGCTGTGCTTACAGGTTTTAATTTCATTCCTTTGCAGGCCACACCTCCTGTTTTTTAAATGAATGTGACACTTTCAAGACTGATAATGGAAGTTTCTACTTTTCAAGTTGCTACAATAGCAGACACTCTGACAAAACTTGTAACAACAGACTTGGGAACTCAGTTAACAATGATTTACAGTGTCTTTCTCTTGCTATGGTTTACCCCTAACCCCTTCCTCCTGCAAAAACACTTGGTTAATTTGTAGCAATGGTGAATATTTTTATGCAGTATTTTCCAGTTGTTGTTGGTGTTAACTTTGCAAAACTACTACTTTTTTTAAAAAATCAAGTTCAATCATTGACAGCTTTGTTACAATTTGACATATTCAATAAAACAAAATAAGACAAAACCCAATTGAATTATTATGGTCACACTACATAAAGTGCATAGTTCTTGAGACATTTTTTTCTCATGCCCCCATCTCTTTGTATCCCTTTGCATTTAACAGTCTTCTTTGGGTCTTGTTTTCTTGTACCATCTAGTACCCATGTTTTTGAAAATGTTGAATTGTTTTTTCATCTTCCTAGGTATAACACATTACAAGCAAAAAATACTACAATCTGATTTTAAAAATTAAATAGTTTAAAAGTTGCAAACACAGAAGACGGAAAAGCTAGCAATGTGTACTGATGGCCCTTAAAAAGTGTTTTTAAAGAATAATTTTATTCATTATATATGGCATAAATGGGTTCTTAACCAGAGGAAAATGATCCAGAGATACACATATGATGCACGCACAAATATTATTTACTTATTTAATTATGTTTACCAGGGCATAGCACTGATTTGAACAGATCATTTGCAGGCTCTGCCCGGGTTACATACATAAGAATAAAGTAGGATTAAAGATATAACTAAATTATGCAGTTTCGTGACATACATAACATAGGTATAAAAAATATATACATATTTACAAGGTTTAAAAACAAGTAGGATGAGGTGTATATGCTGCATAACAATATAGTATATACAATTATGGAGGAATGTTTTAACATTGGAGAGCATAGAAAGTGTAGAATACTAAGAGATGCAATAGAGCTAATAACAAGAGAAGTGGACATTTAATATATAAAGTTTAGTGGATGGACTTGTGCACTAGAGCCAAGTTAGATGTAGTTAGTCTCAGTTATAGGATATGTTGTTGTAGTGATGTTCACTTGGAAAGGAGTTGGTGATGGAATAGCAGATTTTATTAAAACTATATTATAAGGTGATAATGTTTTAGGCAAGGCAGTGATGAGTAGCAGTAGTACATATTCTTGTTGATAAATCATGTACCCATACAAAAACAAAACTGGGGATGATGTTAAATATTTTTATTCCAATAAAGTAGAACAGAAAATGTAAGTACTTTCACATTAATGTGACGCTTCATCAGACCATAAGAACTCAAATCTAAAAGAGAGTTTAAATACACAAATCAAATCATTCACTTAATGAATGAATTAAAACTCAATGATGTAAGTTCCTTGAGCTTGGTAAAGGTTTTAAAGCTTGCAATTTTTGTTAACTTTCTCAAATATGCAGCAATACTAAAGAAAAAAAATATTAAAATAAGAGGATGGCCACAAGAAAAGAAGTTCAAGGGACACACCTGCTGGAAAATATATTTCTAAGGTGTTTTTCATACAATTGTTGCACAAGACGCATGTAGCGCTCAGTATTGGTGATTAGCTTGATTGTGGATTTTCAGATTTTTTTGCATACTCGAAATGTCAGTTTTGTGCATATACAAAGCTGGTCAGTACTGAGCACACCAGAAATGGTGAGACTATAGTAGCTATGATTAATAAAGTTACAGACTTTTAATATTGTTGTGATGCAATACTTTTACTGTGGCATCTTCACTTTTCAAACTGATGGCATAATCCTAACAGAAGTGATCAAGAAAATTATTTTACCATACATAAGTGAAGAGCACACCCTCCCACCTTCTAAACATTAAAAGCCATAATGTAGACCTTTAAAACAAATCAAAGCAAGTGGTTCAAATGAAGACAGATTTCACACTCGTCTTACAAAAAAAAAAAGTTTTTGAAAATTACACTGCATGAATCTCAGTAAGGGACATATCCTGCTTACTAATGTATCTAATTTTGTAAAGAAAATGAAATCTAATAGGCGGTACCAAAATCTCAGTTCTATACCTTAATTACAGTAGTTGAGAGATATGGTGAGGTAGCAACAGATGAGTAAAGGCCATAGCTTAAATGATGAAGGGAAAGATCAGGAGATTTTGTTTGTTTACCTAGGTCCTATAACAGGCACGGTCTGCATAAATGAAGTAAGGTGTGGGTTCCACCATGAATTATCTACAGTAACAAGCCATGTTACTGTACAGTCATAAGAGCCATACTTACAAACAAACAATTCCAATAGAATACTTCTCAAAGAATAGGATTATTTCTACATATTTCTGTATGGTTTGCAAGTGAGAGTTGGATGATGTACTTCATTATGTACCCAATTTGAATGTTATACAGTAATAGTATTACAGAATGGGCAAACCATACATCAGCACCCTGACTGAAGACTGAACATTCTCCAGCAGAGTGTTAAGGTACAGGTAATACCCAGTGGAAAACAAGTCTGCTGCTTTACAGCAACATAGTAAGGTATCATGAAGCTCAGACTGTAAGGAAAGTAACGGTACAGGTAATACCCAGTGGAAAACAAGTCTGCTGCTTTACAGCAACATAGTAAGGTATCATGAAGCTCAGACAGTAAGGAAAGTAACAGCTGCCATTATTTTACAATCTGTAAGCAGTGCTTTTACTGTTTAGCAAGTGTAAAATTAAATTGGAGGACGTTAAAAAAAAATTAAAAGTGTGGGTGTATGTTTGCCTGTGAGAGAGCATACTTCCGAGAAAGTGAGACCGAGTCATTATTTCATGCTTGCTAGTCAGCGTTTTTATTGTTTAGCAAGTTTAAAATAAAAGTGACTGATTATGTAAGAAAGTAAAAAACTGTTTGTTTATGTCTGACTGTTTGTGTGCTTGGAGTGTATGAAAAGTGGCAGAGAGTGTGTGTGTGTGTGTGTGTGTGTGTGTGTGTGTGTGTGTGTGTGTGTGTGTGTGTGTGTGTGTGTGTGTGAGATTCTGAGTGACCAAGCAATGGCATCAGCAGTTAAGAGGTAAAAATCTCTTAGTTAGAAATATCCGGATAAAGCCTACAACAATGGGGGGGGGGGGGGTACACTCTAAAAATCGGGATAGATTTTAAATACTGCTCTTATAAACTTAGAAAGTTGCCAGATTAGTATTTGTTTTTACATGCATTTTTCTGAAGTAAATGAAGTCAAACTCAAATGTATGCCATTATTTACCAATATCAACCCTCCAATGATTTCCAGCAAACCACAAATTTTATGTGGAACAGACTCAGAATAAAAATTAGGAAAACATCTGAATATTCTTTGAAAATCTGGACAGTTGAGAGATAAGGAACTTTTAATGCCTGCCTATAATTAAGTTTAATCATGTCTTTTTAAAGCTACAATGCTTCTAAATGTGTGTATGTGTGTGTGTGTGTGTGTGTGTGTGTGTGTGTGTGTGTTGACATTATATAATTACCAAACTTATATTTTGGATGTAAAATACTTCCTCCAACAGCATTTACATATACCACACCAAGTTTAAAGCATTAGGCAGAGGATCTATTTTACATCAAAAATATGAATTTTGTTCTTCTTTCGGCTTTTTCCGGTTAGGGGTCGCCACAGCAGAACTCCTTTCCGCTAATGATTGGCAGTAGAGTTTTACGGTGCCGAGGTGCCAGGTCGACAGCCAACCTTCAACGAAGGCATGCCCTATGCATGTCTTTTGAATGCCACTCGACCGCAGGGAGGACATGCAGACTCCACACAGAAGGTGCTCCAGCCAAGAATCGAACGGGAGAACCTCTTGCTGTGAGGCGACAACGCTACTACTGCACCACCATGGCTCTACTTAGCAAGACTAAAAGTATTGTCTAAAATGTTGAATTTTAAATTCAGTGCAAGATATGGAAAATAATGCTTCCAGGAAGTAAAACTCCAGAAAAAGAATACACATTTGGAGTGGAAGCTGTAGACTAAAAAATGAGGAAATCCATGACAGCAGTCATATCAGATGGTCTCTAGGTAAAAAAAAAGAAGTGTGATAAAGCAGGAACAGAAGTGGTGTGATACCTGACTGTATAGGAGAAGTACCCTCATTAGGAAACAAAAAATTCTTATTCCTCTTTATAGACCTTATGTAAGACCCAAGCAACAAGGGCAAAGCCAAAGGTTATATACATAAAGAATTTAGTGATCAGGCACACAGCAGGTATTTGGGCTGTGGCAGGCAAACAGAGTGCTAAGAAGACTCCTGCATGGATGCAGGAAAATATGGACACCACAAAAATAGCAACTGGAGATCAAGAGCAAATAAGAGAGTCTGGATCCATGACACACAATCATAGCCACTAACCACTGCGTGACCCTTTATAGGATAAACAAATAGTACGAGATTTGGATGCTGGGAGTGAAGATGACTCTGAACTACCATGAATTCAACATGAATTGAAGAGATGGAGGTGGGGATGAACATAGTGAAAACTGGTCATTAATTACAGATCTTGAAGAAAACAGACCTGGACATTGTGAGACAGATAATAAAGCAAAGGATCTAGACTTAAGTAATTTAGAATGGTCAGTCAAGCAGTAGATCTTTGGAAAGCAGGAGGCATCTTTAATATTCAGAAGAAACTTGAAATGGCACAGATAAAATTTGAGGATCACAGGAGCAAACTCTAAAAACAGTGGAAATGCAAGGCACCACTTACTCTGACCAGTATGGCACAATTTAAGTCCTGTATACCCTGGACAATGGGCAATGAATATGAATTTGGGATATAGGAGAGGGGGGGTTGACCTGAACAACTAATATTAAATGTGAAACTGGGTGATAGATGGGAGTAACCTTTACAGAATGAGGAGAGAACATGCATTAAATGTATGGGAGTGAGTAACTGTTGGCAACGTGGGATAAAACTTTCAAAATGAAAGGTATATCAGTGTGTGCATCATTTTGTCTTTCCTGTATAAAATCACCTTTTCTGTGAAAATTTGTAAGAGCAGTACATTCGTCCTTGAAGTGAAGTCCCATATACAAGTTTAACATTTTGGATTTTACTAACAGGCTGGTAGAAATGTTCACCAAATTAAACAAAAATCCAAACTTTCACTGATATTAATATTCTGGAACATAAATTTCACAACATCCGTCTTGGGGTGTACATCACAAAACCCAAGGTGCCACTTTGTAATTTTGCACTGTAATATGATTGCACAGTCATAGATTTTAAACACTTTTATTAAATTATCACTTAAGAAATAGGCACACATACATTAACAGAAATAAAAAACTATGTTAGCATTATTTGCATTTATCTACATTATAAATTATGTGTTTTCTTTCTTTGTGACAACTGTCATTCAGTCCATAATTATATAAATTGCTCACTTTATAACAACTGTCATTCAGTCCATAATTATATAAATTGCTCACTTTCTGCCTTTCCATTAATTCTACTTCTCCTGAATCTGCATGTATTGTTCCCACACATTTCAGTTATTTCTTTTTAATTTGCACCTTCCCTTTTCTAAATATCCCTCTTGCAGTGCTCTTTTCTCTTTTACAATATACTTCAAATACAGTTGATTTTAATTTTGATTTTCATTTTCTAATAATTGCTTTTTTGGGCAGGTAACAAGAATTAAAATGAATAAGGCCTTACAATGTCTAGGCAAAATATGAATATATATTAAAAAACAAAAACAAATACAAAACAATTTAACAGCCAATTCTATAAGTGCAATAATACCGTCAAGGGTGTTACTGTATAAATAAGGCCCTTCCAGGAGTCCTAGAAGCCCTCTGCCTTCGACAGTGGGCCTCAGAACATCCCTAGTTGTGCATTGCATACACATTGACTCACACATTGTTGGGCATTATTGTTTGCTGATATTCCAAGATCTTAAGGTACTGTTGCCTCACTGGAAGTTTTTCTAATCAGATACTTCAGAGTCTATTCCAGATTCAATTTCTCAGCATCTTGTGTATAAATTTAACAGCACAAAACAGGTAAACAACAAACACTGCACGATACTGTATAAATAATAAAATGAATGCATCATTGAAGCTCATATTAAACATTCCCCACAGTTTTTTTATCTAACATTAGTATCATAATGGCATTTCAGTACAAAGTGGCTATATTAAAATGGGCTTTTGGTAGACTTGTGGTTTAGTGAAGTTCTAGTTTTCTATGATTTTGAACAAAAAAATTAACTGATGGCAATATTCAGGGATAGATGCAAGATAACTCAGCATGAATAATGAAAAACATTCAAGTATTTTTTTCTTCAAAAGAACACAGGATGAAAAGCATTGCCTTGGCTCTGTCTTTGCTAGAAATGAATAATGAAGTAAAAGCGTCTAAGAAATTAATTTGTGAAGCATAATGAGTATTGCCCCTATTTGTCTTATTTTAAAAATGAATGTGGCAGATGCACAGCTTAGAACAAATGATAGCTGCACATCTTGATTTATAACTGTGCAAGACTTTGTACAACTAACTTCATATCTTGATTATTGAATACTAAAATGATAGCTGAATACTTTTTGTTGCTGATTTTTGAAATATTCTATCAAATGTGCTATTAAAAGTACAAAGTGCAGAACTCTTTCTGCTTACAATTCAAAATACTTTCATTAATTTATGTAATATCATTACCATCTCTATAACCGCAATTCACTGAGTCACTGTTTTGTTTGACATCAAGCTAATTTCCAATTTGTTCAGAAACTTAACTGTGCTTTTATTTAGATTTGAAATAAAAGTGAAAAACACAGGATAATAAGAAAAGAGTTGATGAAAAACTGAAAATAATTTTCTAAGTAATAATATACCTTGCTCATGAAAAATGTTTAACAGTTTGGATGGGTTTTGTACAAGAATAATCTATTACTTTGTCATAAGTAGAGATATTGAGCAAAACAGACTTGAATCGTTCTGCAGCTATCATACATCACTTATAAAATTCTGGAGGTGACCTTTAGCACTTATAAGCTTTAGTTTCATGCAGCAGTTCATTTACATTTTTGTAAGACTCGTACAAAAGAAATTATATCCACAGACCTATATCCACAGACCTATAAGTGCAGGTCACAGTCTAAAAATTTAAAACTGCACATGAACGGACATTACAAATATTAAGTGTCTTACCTCCACCCCACAGTTCAAAACTGAGAAGAAATTATGCTTTCAGGCAGCTTAATCTGTTCCAGTAGAAACTGACCGTCTTGTAAAAGAAAAACAAGTGATGAGAAACAATGATGTTTTTTTTTTTGCCTGCAAGTAGGTATTGCCTTTATTGCATGCAGATAGGGCATGTCATTGATTTAAGATAAGATGCATCATAAAATGCCATACATGCAATATGACTGACTAACCATAATCTAATATAAAAAAGATGGAATTTTACTTTTAAGAAACATTCAGCAAAATATTAATAAATATTTCAGAATAAGTACCACTTGTTTCCAACATGACATTTAAAAACAGAAGATGGACATATTTGTAAAATATAGCTGACAGAGTGCTAAATTTTCATTTTAGGTATAAAGACTTCAAAATGCTGAGTGTAGTCCAACTAGAAATGCATTTGGCACAGTGATATTAATTTAAAATAGATTAGTTCGTATCATACTTAAAAGCCACATTATTGATTAAATTGCAAAGAAATTCAGAGATAGCACCCCAATGCATAATGCATTTTGCAACACGTTTTGGTTATCAATAACTTTGGGAAATAGCCAATTTTTGTTGTATGCTAAAGAGATCTTTGTTCCCAAGTTAATTACCCTTGTTTTACAATGTTACAGATAAGATGTTACAAGAAACATCAGCAGAAAAGACGATGCCCTTTAACTAGTTCACATAATCTTGCCAAACTTCCTCAAAGCAATTGATTTGTGTTTAACATTAATTAAGCAGTAAAATGATAATTAAAGAACGTGTTCTTAGCATTGACTAGTTTGCCATTCTGTTGACAATTTTCTTTTTCAATGAGGAAATGTGCTGTTAGTAGTGTGTGTGTGTGTGTGTGTGTGTGTGTGTGTGTGTGTGTGTGTGTGTGTGTGTGTGCATGTACAAGACAGTCTGTTGCGGGAGGGATTCATCAGCTGCATTCTGTACCAACTTAATTGTTGCCCTCTTCCTAAAAATACAAGTTAAGACAAATGTTTTGAATGTTGCCTTCATGCTGTTTATTTACAACATATGTATGCAGTTTTATACTTCCGGAACTACACAAGTAGACTAATGAGTGGCAGGAGTAGTGACTTTCTGGTATCTGTGGCAGGAGTAGTGACTTTCTGGTATCTGTCACCAATCATGCAGCTAATGAGACGATAATTTGGTTAATATGAAAAGACAGAAAAGTATGTACTGATATGTGCATTAAAGATAGGGCTGCCTTTTGTGGCTATACTTGGGGCATTTTTATTTTGCAGTAAGTTAAAGGCAATATTGTATTTAGAACTGTCCAATGCAACAATGGTCACAACACAGGTAATAAAATAATCTAACATTAACTGTCTAAAACATACCACACACTCAAAACACATTCTTACAAACACACCTATGCACACCTTCTGTATAACCAACCTATGTTAGACAAGTACATTGAAACACCACATACAAACTCACAAACATACTCTGACTCACATACTAACAAACAAAACATTGCCAACATTTTTGGCCTGCATGGGCTTGAGCACCTCCTTACCACCTACTTTACATATACTATCTCTGGAAATTGCACAACAGTGAGAAAGGGGCATTTTCCCAATCTCTGTTATACTGTGGTCTTGCACAAAACACAGCTATCACCTTATGATATGACATCTTCCATTCAATGAATCAAGTCATAGCTTAACACGTCCTTGCAGCTGTGTGTTTAATCCTTTGAGTATAACCCCTATATAATGAATTCCTTTAAAAGCAAATGTGTCAGTAATAATGTAATTTAAATTGGGTCCTTATGAAGATGTGGGAGGACAATCCCCATCTTTCCTCTCCATTAATATTACTAGAACTAACAACTTAGTATATTTTAATCAGCTATGATTGTTCTGTGATTATCAAGTTTATTTCCTGGACTAGAAATGCAGATTCTCAGATAGACATCCTATAATGATTGTTTATAATGGTGGGGAAAGAGCATAAATAACTATTATAGTTCTCATTTGGTAAATGTATTACAAGGAGCCTTAATCTGAAAAGAATTAGCACATGTCTAGATGTGGTCACTATGGTCTTTGTAACAAAAGATGGACCCTTTTGAGTTAGGGGTGTCATAGGTTGTTCTCTTTTTGACTGCTGTTAAACCATCAAGAATTTGTGATTCTTTCTACATACACTCTTTGTGAATTTAGAATGTGGATGCTCTCATTTTGGATTCAAAATGTTCTTTGACTGTAGAAATGTATACAGATAAGGACTGTAGCTTTTCTATTCACTGCCTTTGTACATGTTATAGTGGTCTTAAATGCAAAAGTTTTGATTAGGAACACCTGTGGATTACTGTAATGACCCAGGATCAGATATTAGAAACTGAGATAGCTGCTGGGAGGGTAGAAAAGTAATGTTTGCCAGGGGGATAGATGTCACTATATCACTGTGGCTCAAGTCAATACAATATTCTAGAGTTTTCCAGATAAAAGTTTGATCAAAGTAGAAGTTCAACCACTTTTCATAATTAAACCTGAATGTAATTTACTTGTCTTCACTACCCTATAAATAGAGGGAGAGTAAAGCATCTCACTAGATAAATTAACCCCCACCCTTTTCTTCAGAATTAGACTGACCTCATCAGTACTGCCCAAAATAAAGTTTCCAATGCAAAATTACTACATATACTCATAGATGACAAATTTAAATGTGATAATCACTTTACACACGCATAAAAAAAAATTACCAATAAGCTGTTAATACTTTATCATGCCAAACCATGTATCATGGAAAGCAAGAATATTCCTGCTACCTAACTTTCTCTATACATCTCCAATCTTCAATCACATGCATGTAACTCAATGAGGTAGATTAGAACAATGCTGCAACAAAACAGCAAAACTGTCCTCCAATCTATCATATAGGAACCACAATGTTGTTGAAATCAACTGGCAAGAATTCTAAGAATATCCAAGATATACAAAACTAAAACTAGCTCCTATAAAATTAAATCATCCTATCAAATGTCCCACATTACCGCCACCTACAGTGATATACCACCACTAGGGGCTACATTCTAAACACCAATACCTAACCAACAGTCTAAATACCACCACCATCTTTTGCAAAAAGCTCTACTCACATATGGTATCCAATATCTGGAGCAGCATCCCTGCAACTCGGACAAATCAACAAATTATACAATTTGAAATATACAGTTTCAAAATAAGACTGAAAGAATATTCAGAAAATTCAAGGATTTCTCATTGTTCCTCTTTACCAGGATTGGCTTGCTAAATGATGTTACGTTGTAGCTGTCTATCCTGTCTGAACTGCCTCTGCTCACAAACATTATTCTTTGAGACAATGGTTTAAAATCTCCCTCTCCTCACTCTGACTGCCAACTACCTTTCCAGTTAATACTACCATTTCCCTTACACTCATTGCATGGGAATTACCTCAGTACTCAGATACTGCAGAAATGCTTACATCAACGTGTGGCATGTACTAATCAATTTCAGTAATAACTATATGTGCAGCCTCTAAAACATGCGCAATAATTGACCACTTTTAGTTAAATGTACTGTACACTTTTAGTTAAATGTATTGTACACTTTTAGTTAAATGTACTGTATATACAAGACTACACAGTCAGTCTGTTGATTATGATTCCTAGAAAATTCTGTTTGTCAGCCTTTAATGTAGTTCTTACATGCTGTTCCTAAAATTACATTGTTTAACAGATTGTCTGTTTCAGTGGTGGAAGTAGTACTCTGCCATTTCCAGGAATTACTCCCTCATTGTGTTTGAGTTTGTTGCATTTGAATTGCACTGCATTCATTGTTTCTGTACAAATGTAAACAGTGATGATTTTCTCTAAACGTTTCTGCTGAAAGGGGGGCAACATGCCAGTTAGACCTTTCTAGTCAACAAATGCAAGCAAATAATTTCCTGACTACAGTTAAAGGTTACAGGATTTCTCAGATTTTGCTGTTCTGTAGCTCAAAAGTTGATAGAAATCAGGATGACAATGTTTCCTCATTCCTTATATTATAATCTGTTACAAGAAAGCCAATTACTCATTATTACCAGAATAATTTAACACAACAATGCACCCATTTAGGGGAGGCATGCAAGTTATTCTCAGAAATGTTAAAGGTGCAAAAAGATAAATGGAGATGGAGTTTGTTCATAACTTCACTACTGTCATATTATTAGCAATATGCATGATTACATATTAGAGCATGTTAACTCATTGGGAATAGGCTTAAGGATAACATGAAATGCACTGTAGTTGTTAGGAAATGATTTACCCCTTTACCACTTTTGTAAGCAGGCTTGTATGCATCTCATGCACTGAAGATACGTTTAGGGCAGTTATAAATTGTCTTAATAAGGCACTCCAATAAATCATCTGCAGAAAGGGTAACTTGTATACGGGCTTTGATACAAGAATCCCAGAACTGGGAAGGGTGGCCCTAATATAAAGGAAATGCAATGGAGTGGAAAATACAAACTTATAAAGGATATGCAGTCCTTAAAGTTAAAGGTGCCCCCTATTAATTCATTGATGCATTTGGTATCCATCCTGTTTATCAAGTTTTCTGAAAATTTCTGCCACTTAAATGCAAGCTTGGGTGATAAACCAGGTTACTGGACTAACAAGCCTTTATTCTATCAACACTGCAGATCAGAAAGCTATTTGGTTAAAACATAGGAGTTGGCCATTAATAGCCAGGGAATTGTTATGGCTAGGCTTGTATAGGCCCTAGGGCCGATAGTCTAGTACCATCCTATGAACCTATATACCTTCCTCCTACGTACCATTTCTACCACTATTAAACATTCCCACTTGTCTTCAAGAGATAGCGTCAACTTTTAAAAGGTTTCCTTTCAGTAATCTGACTCCAGCTCCACTCAGTTTTCATAAATTGTTACTAGGCTAAGAAACCATGGGGCCTTTCTAAGCCTAACCAAGTTTTCCAGAAAGAATAAAGATGTCCTGTATCCAAATAGATCATTGAGGGCGAAGCATTTATAAGCTACCTCTGTCCAAAAGGGACACAGGTGCCAGATCTGTATAGTATTTCCTATTCTCCATACATTGGTCTAAATTGTGCTTAAATTGGGTATTAGACAAACTGAACTTCACATGGATAGGAAACATGTTCCATAGGAGGGGCAACCTCTGTGACACTTGTCTTTCTAGCATGTTCTGTTTAATCCACAGATAAAATTCAAGTCCTTAGACTTGGTATTTCTGGTACTCTGACTTATGAATATGCAGGAGATTCATAAGTGTGTGGTTCACACTGTATGCCAGACACAGACCACCCTTCAGCAATCTAGAGGATAGTGGGTAGAGGGAAAGGGCTTTAAGGTGCTCTGTGTAAGGCAGGTTTGTTATACCTTGTATACTTTCTGTAAGGAATCTCTGAGGTCTCTCTAGTTGCTGCATATGCCTGGTCAGGTACATACCGAAGGAAGCATTATTATGTAGGATTGGCCTGATAAAGATACAGTACAGTGGGATAATGGCCTCTTTTGACCTAGATGCCATGCCGTTACTTATAAGGTGTACAACATAAAAGGATTTCCACACCACTGTGGCCATGTGGTAGTCAAAGGTAAGGCTAATGTCTATGTGCTTACTCAGATTCCTGACCACTTGGCTGACTTTTAGGACCATATTATCAACATGGTAATTAGCCAGGATGATCAACTTCCCAAAAGGTACAATTATGCATTTCATAGCAATGAATTTAAGTCCATGGCTTTGGCACAATTTGTTAGAGATGGGCCTTCTTGAAGAAGGATAGTGTTTGCAAAGAACTCGATGATAACCTCAGCTTGAAATCTGCAAACTTAATCAGTAATAAAACTTCAACATTTACTTCCACTTCAGAGAAATAGATGCCAAGAAAGAGTGGGGCCAGTACCAAGCTGTGGGGAACTCCACTAATGACTGGCTTCTTGGTGGAGGTGGCTATCCAGCAGCTAATAAAAGCATTTATCCTAATTTAGTGAGTGTCTATACTCCCTGAGTATGGCACTGTATCAAAGACCTTGGCCAGGTCAAGGTAAGCTGTGTGCAGACCTGCCTTCATCCATTGCTTTGGTGACCTTTTCAAAGTAGTTCACCAGATTTAAATAGACATTACCTTTCTTTAACAAAGCCAAACTGTAATGGTCCGAGTGTTTGCAGCTTACCTGTCCTCATTTAACATGTCCATGATGATTCTTTCCATGTTCTTACATATGAGGCTGGTAAGACTTAAGGATCTGTAGCTACCCAGATCGGTGGCTAGAGCTCCTTTGTGTAGAGGAATGTCTGTTACCATCTTCCATTCCATGGTCACAAAATCTGACTGTAGTCTCCAGTTGAAAAGTGATTCCAGTGGGCCAGAGAGGCCATGCTTCATACTATTTAACAGACATCTCATCGGGGCCCATCGATGCAGTGTTTTTGGTCTTGAAAACTGCTTTAGAGACCTGTTCCCTAGTAATGATTGGGGATGTGTAGTATGCAGTATTTCCTTTGGACTATTGGGGGTAGTGGAGGGAGAAGGTTGCCAATAGCCTCCGGTTCAATGTTGATGATGCCATTTAAAACAAGTTCATCACATTGACGTGCATTTCCCTTGAGGTTACAGACCTAGCTGTAGAAAGCTTTGTAGCTGTCCTTTGCCTGAGAAGCTATTTTTTTTTTCACATTTAGGCTTGGAAGTATTAACTAACCATTTTAGCTTCCCGTTTAGATAAGTCAGGGTTTTTTTGTATGCTGGGCTTTGTTCCTCCTACGCTTAGCAACATTTTTTCTTTTGTTGTATAACCAACTAATATTACGATTCCACCAGGGTGGCTTGTCTATTGAGTTTATTTTATTCGTAACATGACAGGGCACAGCTCACTTTACACAGCTATCAATATGGCTGTACAGGGATTTTGTAAATAGCTCAGCATATGCTATGGTGTTTGAGTTTGGAAGTGCTTGGAATTTAACCAAGGTGTCACTAACTAGAGACATTAGCTATGGAACAGTTCCTAAAGGTTTTTGGTTTTGCTGAGTTCCTGGATTTAATTTTTTTTCAAGCAATACTGTCTTATTGCCAGATCTGATGAGTGAGGACATTACACTGGGTGAGGAACATTACTCCCCCCTTGTAAGTGCAATATTTATTTATTTTACATGGGTGTTTGTACCACTGGTAAAAGAATAGACCAACTGTTCCAGGATGTTGGCATTAATGAAGTTTAGGAATCACTGGGCTTGTGCATAAGACATGGTGTAAGATTCCCAATCTATAGAGGGGTAGTTAAGATCCACCATGAAGATCTTATTTAGTTGAACGTTCAGGGATTCTAGTACACTGAGGTACTGTATGTAGTATGGGTTTTCTGGGACATGGAAGGGCATCTACAGTTTATAAGAATATGGTAAAAGATCCTGTTTATGGTGCGTTGCACATGTACGAGTTCCAATGGGTCATACACTTTAGCTAGTCTGGATATGAGGATGTTTTCAATATAGACTGAGACCCCTCCACCTTTCATTGCTTCCCTGTGCAGTAGCTAGTCTAAAGGTGTGAAAGGCTTTACAACCTTGTACTGCCAGAGTATTCTCCATAACTTTAAATCATTTCTCCATTACTACACAGATGTCTACAGTCTACAGAGAAAGGAAAGCCTGCAGAGAGTGGAGTTTCTTGTTAAGACTACTAGCATTAAGCAGTAACACCTTCAGATATTCCTTCATAGGCTGGGAGTTTCATCAGTTTGGCACTGCCTAAAGAAAATGCACTAAGGGGGTGGAAAACGTCTTTGTCAAGATCTGAAAAACCAAGAGGGGATAAGTGCAGACCATCCCTGGCAAAGCAGCATGATCTGTCAACAGTGTCCTCTCAGCCTGTCAAATTGTATACTCCTGTTGACTGACAACAGAAGCTAAGCCAGCTGTTAAAATCAATCATTTCCTACTGGCAATGTGGCATTATCCTTGGAGAAGGTAGCATGCTACTGAGTGCTAGGCTCATACCTGCCCGAAACACATTGAGCTTGATAATGTCTCACTTCATATAGTCAAGGGAAGTACATTTCAGGCCATTAACACCCACATGGACTATGACAGCATCATACGAGTTACACATATGGTACAGCTGTGTTGTGATTTTAGAATATTTCCTTAAACATGTGTTTAAGCTACAGTGATTGCCTTGATGAAGTGTATTGATATTTGTGATACCCAATATGTCTTGTTCTCAGAGAAAGAAAAAGCACTTGTTAACTCGAAGAAACTACTACACGTACTTTAGTGCCATCCTGGAGTTGTTATACAGAAGATAGGCTTAGCCCCAACACTAGGATGCAGGGGTCTTGCTCCCCAGTAAGACTAGCTTCACATGTTTTTAATATCTTAAGTATGATTTTGTGTTGCTTGGGCTTAATTTTACTCTGTGAAACTTGCGCATATTTAATTGTATATACATTCTCCATCACAGCATGTAAACGATAGGACACCATTCCTCTCTCAGTGCAAAATGTCCAAAAGTACTCTAAATTTAGATGCAGCTCAAGGAACATCTCTTTACCCAAGCAAAGTGCAGCTGCACTCACTTAGATCATGTTATGTGAACCCTGCAGCTCTCTCACACACCTTTATCCTAACTCCATCCTTTCTTACCTTATCTTGTCATCCTCTTACTTACTGCCTCGCATTCTTCTTACTTCCCTCTTCTGTTTGCATCTCTCTCACACTTCTCTTTTCAACTACTCCTCCCTCTGCACTTTTTCTCGGTTTTCTCCCCATGGTATCCTTTCCAGTAACTATTCTAGCTTGCCTCTTTTATTGTCTTCATACCTCTCTATATAATGATATGCTGCTATCCCTGATGCATAATCCATGTCAGTCATAATAGCTACATCTTGTCCGTAATGCTCTGTTAAGCATAATTCCATTTTCTCATCCATGTTTTGACATTAACTGCTTCTTGAACAACATGCTGTAGCATATTCTTGTATCTGAAAATACAAGTTTGTTTTTTTTTACAATTCTTTGTGTCTGTAAACATGTTTTTTTTTCATTTCTTATGTGATACTATTCACCCAGACTGTGCCTGCAAATGGTCTGACATCATTGCACTAGCCCAGTAAACAAATATACTATACACACACACACACACACACACATACATACATACACACACACACACATATATATGTATGTACACGCACACATACATATATGGGTCTACTTCATTTAAATGAATTTTACGTACCCAAGCTGAATCCACTGAAGCTCCATTTCAATGAATTAACAGACTGCAGAATTCCTTCCCTGTTAAAGGAACCACTTGGTCACCAGGGTGAACTGTGCCCTCTCTTCCAAGTAGTGTGATCTCGTAGTTGGTATATTTAACTAGGGGGGTTGCGGGGGTTGAAGGCTCACACTTTGGTGGGCTTACTTTTCCTCCCTTTCAGCTGGTTACCATGATGGCCAAGTGGTTCCTTTCACAGGGAAAGGAATTTGGCACTCTATTCGTGCATTGAAATGGAGCTTCGATGGATTCAGTTCGGATAAATAAAATTTGTTTAAACGTACTTAGTAGATCCATATATATATATATATATATATATATATATATATATATATATACACACATATATATTAGGTTTACTGTCGAAATTCGGAAAGGCACTCGTTCGCTTAGCGTAACATCAAAAGTATAGTTTCAAACTTTCTTAACTTCAAAACATACCTGGCTGAAGCTTTAATATCAATGTCCTGATGGCAAATGCAGTTCAATGGGCACATTTACAAAACAGCAAATACTGAACACTCGGCTTTAACATGGTTTGAAATTGAGATGGAAAAATGTTTTCATTTTGAAATTTATTTTCAATGACATGAATTAAATGCGTGTTTCCAAATTTTGATAGTAAATCTATATATATATATATATATATATATATCTATATATACACACACACACACACACACACACACACACACACATATTATATACATACAATTGTTTTAGCGGAGTTTTATCATAAGGTTTTGTGGCACAGAAAGGGGTAGAACTGAAGAAAAAATGCTTAGCTATGGTCTTTTATGTATTTTTTTATGATTACATTTTGTCATATAGTGGGAACTCTTAAAACATAGTTTCTCTCTATCTAAAGTCCTGCAGCTTTATAACCCTAAATACAAACCTCTGTACTGTATTAAATTTTTCAAGAAAATTTCATATTTCCACTGAGGAGGGTAGCAAGCATAGCAACTGGTTTTGTGGAGTGTTATTAATAAAATATTTAAACACTTTGTGGAGATTCCAAGACTTTGTAAACACAAACAACCTGGACCAGTTAGTGCATATGCCTACTAGGAGTACAAACATATTGGACTAGTACTAGTACTCACAAATATGGGAAAACACTGCCCCCCCCTCCAGTGTTGTCGTCTCTGATATGGTCAGACCACAAAGCAGTCTCCGTCTAAATAAAAATTAACTGTGTAATCAGAGCAAATCCTGTACAGTTAGAAACTACTCCAAGGCAAGCTACCTTTTTATTAAGTGATAACCTGTCAAAAATTTCAGAGCCCTCCAAATACAGATAACATAGCAGCCTATGCAGAATTATTCACATGAGCTCTATACAGCGAAATGACTGCACAGTGGCTGTTGTGTCTACCAAAAGGAAGCCCAGAACTAAAATAAAAAACAAACTACCCTGGTGGAATCTAAAATTAAACAGGTTGTACAACAAAAAAAAAAGTCATGGCTAAAATTAGGAAGTCTGACACCAAAAATGATAACTGAATAGACAACTAAGAGGACTGATTAAATCCAAGAAAGCAAATTTTGAGGTAAAGATAGGATCTAAAGCCAAGGAAAGCCATAAGGTCTTCTTCAGCTATGTTCAAAACTTCAAACAGCACACAATTGTATGCTGAACTGTTGGCAAAAAGAGCCACATTCACACAACTGGAAGATGTAGCATATCTTCTTGCTGACAAATTTGGTTCCAACTTTACTCCCCAACCCTATCTGCTGCACCCCAGGAAATGCCATCTAACATAATCCTTCCAAATATCAGTATTGTGCAGATCTTAGTGTGTGCTCTCTAAGGCTAGGATCATAAATATGGTGGGCCCTGAATATCCCAGGATGCCTCCTAAATAGCCTGAAATATGACCTATCAGGGCCATTGGTGTCATTATTTAATCATAGCTTCTGAAATGTTACATGAATGGAAGACTGCAACAATCATCCCCCTACAAATGGGTGGACCATCAACAGATTCCAGGAACTACAGACCCATTAATCTGACTAGTCTCATAGTCACAGAAAAATGACATAGGAAACCTTCAGGCACCAGATCTAATCTGATTTGGCTTTGTCAAAGGCAGGTCATGACCACTGAACTTGGTGGACTTCTTTGAGATGATCATCATGGCAAATGATGAGGGCAAAATAGTGCATACTGCCCACCTTCACCTAGCTAGTTGCATTTCATACAACACACCATTCAAGCATTGTAAAACTGATGGAATTAGGCATGAAATCTGTTTAACTCACTAGATAGGCAGATGGCTCACAGACAGGACACAGGAAGTTAGGATTAGAGAACACTACCTTCACAAAGAGGTTGGTCACCATGAAGAACACCAGGTTCTGTGCTTTGTCCACTCCTCTTTGGTATCTAGTTTTCAGAAGTCAAGGCCAATGTCAAGGACCTCTGGCTTACAAAGTTTGCAAATGACTGCAAGCTAGGAGTACTCATAGAAACCTCCCAAGATACTAACATTTTACAGGAAGGTGTAACAAAGACAAATGATCGTTGCCAAAGCCGCAGCTTAAAAATCAATGCCATGAAATGCATAACAGTATCTTTTGGGAAGTCAGCCACTGAGTGAAACTATCTCACTGATAAAACATCCCTAAAAGTAGGCATAATAGTCAGAGATTTGGGGACTCATTACTATAGTAATAACCTGGCCTTCTATACTCAGCCCTTATCAGACCCATCTTTGTGTATAATGCTGTTTCAGTATGTAGCTAACCAGGTACATGTGACAACCTGAACATCCACAGAGGTTCCTCTCTAAAAGGATACAGGGTGTAAACAAAGCGTCTTATGCAGATCACCTCTAAGCCCTGACTCTTTAATCTGTTTTCCTCAGACTGCTTACAGATATTTCATTCCAGGCATACAAAGCATCCTTGGATCCTGTTCTGAAGGACCTTTTGCATATCCACGAAACAGCCAGCACGTGAGCTACTAGACCTATGGATTTAAACTTTGCTTGCGACTTAATTATGGCATTTTGGACAGACATGTATGCATCTCAGAGAATCCCCATTCTATGGAAGAGGCTCCCATCCATATGGAACAGATCCCTTTACTACTACTATTCAAGTACAACCTGGACCAGTGGCTGGGAATCAGAAATTCATCCTTGGTCTGACACCTATGTCTCTGATGGACAGAGGCAACCATTAAGTCAAGCCATAACTAACATAAACTCACTAAAAACTCTAGATCTAAGGATTTAAACATTGCTTGTGACTTAAATAGGGCATACTGGAGGGGCAGTTATGTATCTAAGAGAATCCCCATTCTATGGAACAGGCTTCCCATCCATATAGATCAGAGCCTATCCCTATTCAAGCACAACCTTTACCAGTGGATGGGAATCAGAAATTCACCCCTGGTCGACACCTATGTCCTTGATGGACAGAGGAAGCCATTAAATCATGCCCTAACTAACATGCACCTTTTAAAATAACCTCTAAGGCACAATAACTCATGGTTTACATTTGCGTTGTGTGGGTAGACTTATAAAGGCCCCATGGATCATCAGCCTAGTATACACCTATAAATCAAAGATAATTTTTGGCAGAAACAACTGGGAAAGGAGAACCAAGAATCAAATTATGTGATGGTGAAGGAAGTATCCATCAAATCTTAGTCTGGGAAGACATCCATCTATTTACAAAATCCCTGTACAGCCATATTGATAGCTGTGTAAAATGAGCTGTGCCCAGTCATGTTACGAATAAGACAAACTCTTACAGAGGTTAGGAAGACAAAAAACTATAAAGACCATACATCTGGGCACTCTCAGGAAAATTACCCAGAAAACCACTCTCTCTCACTTACCCCCAGTCAAATAGGCAACAAAAAAGATTGGTTTAACTTCGCTCACTGTCTGTTTAGCGCTATTCAGTCCTTTCAGTCTGCGTGCTACCTCATCACCCACTTAACCTGTTAAAAGAATAAGTTCATTCTTCTGAAGAGGAATCTTCTAATTCTGACAATAAAGGACTTCATCATGCTTCTCAATTTCTTTTTTCCACTGGATGTGAACCTGAGGCTGAGTACTATCATCTGATAAACCAAATGAGCAAAATTTTATTTGGGGACAACTGTCAAACTGAAAGACATTTTTAAATGAGATGGTAATGAGACTTCTGACTCCCAGAAAAGTTATGAGTTGCTAAATATGGATACCCACTAAGCCTGAGGCCATTCCTCGTGTTCAGTGGGCTCTAGAAGATGCATTTTCTGCTACTTCAGTGTCAGACTATCATCCTCCAGCCCCTAAGAAATTTAACAGGTTTTACAGGGTTTGTGATATGCCAAAGTACCTATATAAACATATTTTATTAACCCTGCTATTATTTCCTTGGATGCTGACAAAGGTACTAAAATCTTTTCTTGTTCTAGTCTAGTTCCCATGATAAAGGCAGCAGATCTCAACAGGTATGAGAAAAATGTATATACCTCTGTGAACTTGGCTTTTAAAACCATTAACTGCCAGAACCACACATCCCATTTCTTTTTATCTATTTTGGGAAATATGGGACAAATATTGGCTTGTAGTCTAACTCTAACTTGAACATTATGGACATGCTAAATTATGCCTATCAGAAAGCTAAGCACACAATCAAACATGGCCATGATGCTGTCTTCAATGCAGCTGCAACAGGTACTATTACAAAAAGCCAAGCCTGGATAAGATTACACTCATTCCCTGATGATGTGACAGCTCAGCTGCTAAACACCCTTCTGGTCAATAACCTCCTCTGTGGTAATGTTTCTGCTGAACTCTTCAGAAATCTGGAAGAATAAGGAAAACTCATCCTTGCAGTTGAGCACTTCTATCTCCATTCCCTAAATTTCAAAGGAACTACCTATCAAATCAGGGTAATCTTTTTCTTAAACCTTTAAAATCTAGTCTGCAGAAGCCTGGAAATCAACAGTTCAAAGGACACTCCAAAAGAAAATCTAATAAGTCCTGGGGATGTAATTTCCAAAGGGAAAAAAAACTTAGACTATCCATGCCACATAGTCCCTCCCCCTAATTAGTCTACCCACTGTGGCCTACCTCAGAAAATTGCAGAGAATCTTTCTTTTTGCCTACCTGCATAGCAATCGATGCCCACATACTCTTGGGTTTGAAATATACAACAGGGATACAAACTTCAGTGGACATCCCTTCCCATCTCATCAAGCATTCCTCATCCCCATAAATTACCAGCTTCATCATATGCCCCCAGTTAATTTGTTTGCTGCTTCATGGAGGACATACACATAAGTTTAAACCTTCCATTTTCCAAATGTGAAACATTTCCTCTTGTAATGTAGAACAATCAAATTGTGGAACACATACTAATTGCTTACTAACAACTTCAACTAGAAAGCTCACAGAATGGTTAAAATGTGTTATTTATGCTTACTTTTGATGAAATAATTATTCAAAATTATGTGGTATGGATACAAGCAAAAGCAATATTAGCAATGAAAGTTTGACAGACCCTTTTAATGCACAACTTTGAGGAATAAGAACGTTTTAATAATAAAAATGGGGAATGTTCTCCTGTCTGCCCCATAGTGCAGTTGTGTATCTAGCTGACCAGGTCCCTGATACCAATCAAATTAAGGACATTGCTAACCCCAATCAGGTTTGAAGACCATCCACTTACTGTATGAGTGGTGTTCCTTCTGTGGAATGTATGTTACAATGTGTATTCAGTAATCCCACCACTCTATACCCACTTGGTGTAGAATTTAACTTTGTGACTACTGTATGCCTCTAAGGTACTGCCCTTGGTCAGCTATAGCACTCCATGTGCACCTCACACCACTACTCCTGCTCTCTCTAGTGTTTAAGTTATTCACCTTCCCACATTACCTTACTCCCATCCACTTTCTCTGCTAGCTCTTTTCCTCTACTCTCATGACTTCCTACTGACACAGTCCTCACATCTCTACCTGTCTGTATCCTCCCTCTGACCTCTCTCTCCCAGAAAGAATCCCTCTGTCTCCTCTCTCCCACATAAAATCCCTACTCTCACCTTTCCCTACTATAATCTCTTTTCATCCACCTCTATAGCCTTGTTCTCAGCCTAGCGACTGTCAGCTTCTCTGCTTAGTTTGTGTACTATTACATTCAAAGCAGGCTCCCAGCACACTAATCACAGCATTCTTTCCCCTGTACCAAAGTATCCAACCTTTTTACTGATAGATTTTTATCATCTAGTTTGCTAGAACTACTGGAAGGTGCTGCCCCGTTCTGTTCGCTCTGCTCACTTCGCTCCCCTACCCTACCCCCACATTAATTACATTTATAGTTGTAGACCACACCCCTCAACATATCTAACTCCCAATTAGACAATCCAACCTCACCTACCATCCCTCACTTATAGACTCCACCACACCCCTATTCAACACCTGACGACTATTACTATCACTCCTACAATAACCCAACTACTCCTCCAACTCAACAACAAATCTTAAATACATCTCACCCACTTACTAAAAGTAATATGTTCCTCATTAACTATCTTCTCTCTCCTCCTCCTGTCACTCCTTTCCTCCTACCACACACACCTTAATACCACTTCCCCGCCACCATGGCAAACAGCTTTCACAACCAGTCCTAGACAAGAAGAACATTCCCCTATATCACCCTACAACCTTTCCTCCACCCAACCTATTTCCTCCCTTTATAATACTCTTACATGAAAGACCAGCACCCCATCCTCCCAGAAACAGGCCAAGATATTACACAAACTAAACAAGCTTTATCTATACCTCCTCCAAATACTTACTTGCTGCGGGGACATTCACCCTAATCCAGGACCCAACAACACTAAACACAGTACCTTTCAGCAACTAAATCCTCTATATCTAAGGCCATCCTCATCTGTACTCCTTTTAAACATCAATGTAAGACAGATTTGTAACAAAACCTAGGACCTTCATGCTCTACTAGCTCTATACAAGCTAGAAGTCATTGTACTAACAGAAATATGGCTCAAACCTGAACACTACGATAATGAAATTAGTGCCACTGGGTACAGCATCATACGTACAGACAGAACAGGTAAAAAGGGAGGTGGTGTTGCAATACTTTTCCAAAACCACCTCACTTTTGAACAATTTGAGTGCAATTCCCAAGAAGTAAAGGACATAGAACTAATTCTAGGCAAATTAAAAGTCAACTCCAACAAACACATAATTATTGCAGGTGGATATATCCCACCAGGTAATAATACTACCATATTGGAAAGCTTACTAAACTGGATGTCATCCTCCATTCTTCATGAAACCATACTATTAGGTGATTTCAACATTGACTGGTCTGACTGTTCCAGCCAAAATCACTCCACCCATATAGACCTCCATAGGTTTAACCAAATTATAACTGCCCCCACAAGAACTGACAAAACCTCCAAACGCCAGTCCATCTTAGCATGGATTCTATCAGACCCCACACTGGCTCAACAATCACGCTGTCTTCCTGACAGTCTGAGTGACCATCAGGCAACCTACTTAATTAGAAATCGATCCCACCACATCAAACAAACTATCCTCAGAGTAGTATGCAACAAAAAGACCTTCAGAGCTAAAGATCTAATCAATTCACTAACACGCTGCAACTGGACTCCCTTAAAACTACCCCTAGATGACACTGTGCAGTACTTCAACTCAGCCTTCCTAGATATCCTAAACTGACACGTACCCCCCCCCCCCCAGAACCATTAGAATCAGAACTAACTATGCCCATGGCTAACAAAACATAGTAAAACCATAATGAAAGAAAGGGACAAAGCCTGGTTACAATTTCATAAACAAAAAAACGGCATCACGAGAAACATATCGAACTCTGCAACAAAGCTAAAAAACTAATAAAACATGACAAAACTGATTACCATATATAACCATGCAGGAAAAGTATACTCGCAACCCTCAAAAATTCTGGGCCACTATAAATAACTTTATTGCACCCAGGAAAATCCACCACTCCTACCCCTGTACTACCAAACAACCATGACAATATCCCCACCCAATTTAACAAATACTTTACTGAAATAGTCCAAGCCCTAGCCAACACCCAGAATACTACTAGTATCCCCTTACCTACAGAGACCCCTACCCACATCAGTATAACAAATTCCTCCTCCAGTTTCTCCCTGGAATCAGTCCCTACTAAAACTATTGCTAAACATCTCAAAAAACTGAAACCAACCACTTTGGCAGCTGGTAATCTACCTGCAGACTTCCTTTAAATAACTGCTGAAGATATAGCCTATCCAATGTCCATTCTCATAAATAGGTCAATATCAGAACGCAAAGTACCTCACTCCTGGAAAATATCACATATTATACACTGCACAAAGGGGGTAAGTCCCTTGAGCTTACCAACTACCATCCTATTGCAATAGTATCACCTTTATCAAAAATATTAGAAAAGGTAGTTCATTCCCAGGTAATGCAGTACCTCCTAAAAATAACCTGCTATCCATATCCCAAGCATGGCTTCAGACCTTCCCATAGCACTACTACAGCACTACTCTCCTTTACCAACACTGTCAATCACCATAGAAACAATGGTCTACTTGTATCCTCAATATTCTTAGACTTATCAAAAGCCTTTGATATGGTAAACCATAGTATGCTCCTAGAAAGTCTAGCATCACTTAACATAAGCTCCTCCACCATATCATAGTTGAATAACTACTTAAAAGACTGTCAGCAGGCAGTTATATGGCAAGATCAACTTTCCCCTCTACTACCAATAGGCATAGGCATCCCCCAAGGGTCCATCCTAGGACCTCTGTTATTCTCAATATTTACTAACCAGATTATCTCATCTACACACTCTGCCTCAGCTGTGCAATATCCAGATGATACCACCATTATATGTGCCTCACCCACCCTACATGAGCTAAAAGCCATAAGCCAAAAAAACTTTTATTTAGCTGAAGCATGGCTCACTGACATAAAACTTATTCTTAATCCCAAAAAGAACAAACTCATTCTCTTTAGCCCTGGTAGATCTCCTCCACCAAATAATGATTTTACCATAACATCTACAGACAACATACAAATCACCCCAACAACACACACAAAACTATTAGGTGTTGAAATTGACAATCTAAAATTTGACATACATATAGCCCAAACAATTAAGAAAGTTAACAAAAAGCTTGGTCTCCTCTACAGGAATAGACAGTTCATCACTAGACCTACCAAAGCCACCTTAGCAAGAACTCACTTCTTATCCATTCTCCTTTATGCCTTCCCTATCTTAAGTAATCTTCACCACAGTGAACAAATTGGAATCCTGCTACAAGATTGCCAAATTTGCTACTGATGCCTCTCATAGATCCCATCACTGTCTTGCCCTCAAGAAACTAAATTGGCTTGAATTACCTCAACTACTCCTACTCAACCAACTCTCAATAGCTCTCAAACTCTACCTCCCTGACAAAACCCCAGCACTTCAGAACCTAATTCACCCCTACACCACCACCAGAACCTTAACATCTAGTTATCAGAACCACAAATGTAATCAACCACAAAAATGATGCGGGTAAATCTCTTCTTGCCTGCACCATTGCCAGAACTTGGAATTCACTCCCAAGCCATTTAACTTCCACCACCTCTACTTCCCAATTTAAAAAAAATTCTCAAAACCCACTACATAAATAACTGGCATTGCACAGGTTACTCCCCAGTCTAGGCCGTACCACTGTACTGGTGCTAAGATTCTGCTAGGGATCAAAAGGCTGCTCCCTATATCCTGTAGCTAGAAATCTGCTTAGTATCAATTGGTTGCCACCCAAGTCATAAAAAAAAAAAATATATATATATATATATATATATATATATATATATATATATATATACATATATATATATATATGTTATGCTTTTTTATATACTTGTATGAATATTGGCTTACTGCCACAGAAATTTTAGAAATTGTTAATCTCTGCTAATTATGTTCAAATATATTCACTGTTCTCTTATTTTGTGCTATTTATTAACTACATTTGTGTTTGGAGCCATCTGCACTCAACTGTATTCCTATATGTATCTTATATGTGTAATATTATGTTTCCTTATATGCTACTGTTTTGTCTCTATGGAATTTTATTGTTTCCTTGGAGATTTTCGCCCCGGGCCTCCACTGAAAATGGACCTGTGTCCCGTCGGACTTTCCCATTTAACAAATGTAAAATAAATAAATAAAATAAAAAGGCATGGACATACAGTTGTACTTAAGATAAAGGGACAGTCAGTCTGGTCACATCAATGGGGACAAGGATTTTAGTCAAACACTTTTCTGGTTCCAAGGAAAAATGGGACCCGAAGTCCTTCAGACAGTTTTCAATCCATCATACCACAGAGGGAGCAGTGTTTCATGCCATTAGCTTATTAACAACTCATCATGCAGCATGGTGGCAAATGCCTTTGTAAGATCCAAGCAGGCAGAGTGAACAGTGTGATTACTGTCCTCCACCTGGATAACCTTTTCAAAGTATACAATACTTAGCAGATGCAGACTACCTTTAACAGACCTGTTAATGTTTAACTAAATACTTCTGTCTCTTGGCAGATCAAAGTACACCTCTTTTATTAAGTACAAAAAAAAATTTCTTATATCACACTTGAAAAGACCACCATGGCTATTTCCAAAGTTTTTGCTTTTATTCCATTAATATGAAAAGACAGAACAGTATAAAAGCTTTTCATAAGCACTTTCGGGAACTAACATACCCTTCTTCAGACAAATGGTTAAAAATGTCTTAGCAATCATTTAAATAATCAAAAAAGGCACCAGAAACTTGCCTTAAAGACACATACTCTATATTCACCATAAGATGTCAGTATATACACTTCATAATACTCTTCATTCTATATATAATGACATATCTCATTGTGACCTACATATTTTTCACAGCATAAACAATCATATACATATTACTTTTCATTAAAATATTTAAACATTTCATATAATTAATAATCATTGAATAGTGCTCACATCATATTAAAATTCATGTATATAATAGAAATAAAAAATAAAAATCTATATAAATCTATGAAAATAAAAATGAAAAATAATATATATATATATATATATATATATATATATATATATATATATATATATATATATATATATATGCATATAAACATCCATTATTCAAGACTGTTATCATTCCAAGATGGGATCAGACAGTATCAGTCCCTAGTCACTGAGCTCTCCAGTTATGTAATATCCTCCTTATTATTATTACCTGGAGTATATTTTTTCTCAGTTTTTATAAAAGGATCCTCTAAGAACTTCATTATTTGTATTGAAATTGGAAACAACTTGGAATTTTTAACTCAGAACAGTCTTTGTGGCTTCAACTGTATTGGGCACTGCTTAAGGACTCCTACCAGAAGAATCTCATCCTGGACCTCACACCTCCACTCTCTGCATATGGCTGCTACCTGACACCATGGAGGAGATGGCAACAAAGGCCAAATTCTCTTCAATGCATATATTATGAATGTAAAAATACAGCTTTATATATATATATATATATATATATATATATATATATATTTACTCTGCAACTGCTTCTATAATATATGTACAAAAAAAAAAAAAAAACACACACACACACACACACACGTCTCCCTGAACAAAGGATTTCATACACATTTTATAGAAAGTTCTTAGAGTAATAAACTTTATCTTCAAGACCATTCCTAATCTCCAATTCAAACGATCTGGTCAGTGCATTTTATCCATCAGACCACTATTATATATCCAATAGGAAAAAGACAAGTTTTAGGGAATATACATTCTGTACTTGTGATCTATGTTTTGACCTAATAAGGAATATGTTTCCTTTTTGCTACATAGCTAACAAGAAATACTGCCTCAAGCTCAGGAAAATGAAAAACTCAGCACTCAGTAATTTTCCATGACTTCAGGATATCTTTGCAGTCAAATACACCAGCCTGCTGAAACATGTGCATTTGTAGTTGAACACTTTATAGACTCATATTCTTGCAAGTCAAGCCTGATCAGATCTTTAATATCATGGTTTATAAGGTCAGCGATTATGTGTCCCATGTCTTTACAGACAAAACTAGTACAGCTAATACATCTGTAGTCACTTGAGTGAGTAATGGGGCCACTCTTATGGAATGACATCATCACCAAAGTGTGCACGACTTGGGAGCATAGCCCATGGCCAGATTTAGGATGAACAATTTAAGGAAGGGTTCAGCAATGGACTGCTTAACACTATTTATCAAACAGCCAAGTATATGTTTGCAACCCAATGAAGAGGTATTTTTGTTCTTGTAGAGTGCTTTAAAGATGTATTTAGAGATGGTAATGAGTGTGACTCAGGGATGTTTGGGGTGGGGATAATACTTTCAGGAAAAAAATGTGCAGCAAACATATTTGCTAGTATGATGGCAAAGTCTTTAGGATTTGAATGAGAAGTGCCATTATACACAAGTTTGGAGCACTGATGTGAATTATTCCTTAGCTTCTAACATAATTAAACAAAGATTTAATTATCCTTAGTCCCAGAAACTAGTGTATTTTTATGGGAAGATTTGCATTTTCATGGGAAGATTTGCTGGTCTTTATTACTGCCTTGAGTTTCCTGGTGAGGCATTTCCTTTGTGATGGGAGGTGTAGACATTACAAGGTCATCTAAGCAGTTTCTTCACAAAATTAGTTAACTTGTTAATGTCTACTGACCACCAGGGTGGTTTGTTATTGAATTTGTCATTGCATTTAGTTCTGGTGGGGAGTGCTCTGTTTAATGTATTTATCTAAGTGGGTTGCCATGGGTAAATTTTGAGATTTCATCATACAATTTTAAAAATAAATTTGTTTTTTGAAGTCACTAAAGAGGGTGTTCTCAGTCACCAGGTTGTGGATATTCTCAGGGCAAAATAACCAATTTGTGGTCTGACTAAACCAATAAGAGATCATCCAGAGGCAGAGAATACGCCAGGTTCAGATTTGAGAAATCTAGGTCCAGGATATTACTGCCTGATTGGGATGTCAGACCACTTAATCCTGGGAATTAACTCGATACACAAAGCACTATACATAATCCACAGTAGAAATATAAATACTCCAGTCTATGCAGGGATAGTTAAAGTCACTGGTCTCTTACAGGGATATTTTCAAGGAATGCCAGACGGTTTTCATGAGCCTGTGTGGTCATAGAAGGGGATCAGTAATGAGCTAAAAGCTAAAATTCTGAATAACCAAGTGTGGGCTGAAGCTCGATGAGCTCACGGAGGAGGTTAGGAGGCATCACTCTGGAATGATAAAATCCTCGAATACTGAGACACCTCTACCATAACCAGTGGGCTTGAAGATAGGTACAGAACCCCAGAATGGATGGGTGCTCTCAAACTTGGACCCTGCTTCTGTGACTATATAAACATTGATTTGTTCCAGATGCAGAAGTGTCTCCATATCTGGCAGTTTATTGTTAAAACTCCTGGCATAGAGAAAGGCGACCGTGATGCTGTATTGTTTATGATAGGATTTGGTACATGGGCTAGTATGTTCATTAGATGAACTCTGCTTAAAAAGACATAACAGGGGCAACAAAGGCTTTGGCCAATATGAGGAACTCCTGGAATGAGAGATGCTGACCATCCTTTACAAAGCAAATAGGATCAACAATCATACTGTCCTAGAGAATAACATACTGGACCCTGTGGAATGACACCAGCTACTTAGCCAACAGTTGAATGCAATCAACTTTTCCTTGAATAGGCAACATTCTAGCTGAAGAAAAATAAAGAATTATTCCTGGCTGAAGCAGGTATAGCAGGTTCCAGGAAGTCCTTCTATACACCTTTCATGGGCTTTTGTTCTTTTAACTGATAACATGAAATAACGTGAAAACTCTTTCTGGTCAAGTTGCGGAACGATTAATATGCCATATATTCATAATTGGTCATAAAAATAACATTGTATCACTTATTGACCATCTCCATTTGGTTCAGTAGTCATAATAATTTTAAATGGCATATATGGGCAAGGAGATCATGTCAACACATGTCACTAATCTGATTACTGAACAATCCCTAAAGTGCACACACACACACCACACCCAATCCACAATGCATGTGCACAATACACATATGGGCACACAGGCAAACTTGTATGCATGCATGTATGTGTATATACACAAAATATATATATATATATATATATATATATATATATATATATATATATATATATGTATATGTATACACACACACACACACACACACACAATGTATGTACATGCACAAGAATCTGTTGAATTTTCAGAATGAAAATTCAACAAAACTTTAAGTCACTGATGCCATCATTCTGAAATTCAACTTATTGAACAAATAAAAATAATGAAACTAAAACCAATCAGTTAAAAAGGAAAAAGAAAAATAAACACTTTCTCTTTGTATTCAGAATGTCAGTCCCCTGCCCCTCCCAACTTCACCTCATATGCTAACCCAGCCCTGCTCCTTCCCTTTCAAAATCCTTTCTGTAACAATGCCACAAAACTAGACAGCTTGGACACACAAATATACATAGAGACACACTGCACTACAGCTACACCCTTACCTATCCCTACCCAACCAGCCTACACTCACACAAACTTCTACCCAGTGTCAAAACCACTACTTTCCCAAACTCACACTTACCTTACCTGCAACCATTCAATGTTTCTTTCATTTGAAATGTGAAAGTTCAGTGAATAGAATTATTGACCACATTTCCAGTAATTTATGCAGTCACTCAGCAGCTGATTTGACAGAATGATTGAATCCAGATTTGTATATCAATTTTACACACACATATATATATATATATATATATATGGGTCACCTTCATTTGCCCGACAGATATTTCAGGCAGCTCAATTGCCTGACAGTTAATTTGCCCGACAATTAGAAAATGGCAAGTAAAAGGTTTTTGTCCTTTTTCCCCACTGTAGTGCGATCCTGGAGTTAGAATATATAGTTATGGGGGTGTGGGGGGCACAGCCCACCTACTTTGGTTTTATAGTGCGCAGTTTTATTTTTTATTGTTCACTAAAACCAACGTAGGTGGGAGGCTTCACCCCCCCAACTATATATTCTATATTATATTATATTGTATTATATTATATATATTCCTGTGGAAGCAAGGAGGTGTTTGGGTGAAATGGCAGTGGAGTTTTTAACCAGATTGTTTAATGAAATCTTGGAAAGTGAGAGGATGCCTGAGGAATGGAGAAAAAGTGTTTTGGTACCGATTTTTAAGAATAAGGGTGATGTGCAGAGCTGTAGTAACTACAGAGGGATTAAATTGATCAGTCACAGCATGAAGTTATGGGAAAGAGTAGTGGAAGCTAGGTTAAGAAGGGACATGATTATTAGTGATCAGCAGTATGGTTTCATGCCGGGAAAGAGCACTACAGATGCGATGTTTGCTCAGAGTGTTGATGGAGAAGTACAGAGAAGATCAGAAGGAGTTGCATTGTGTTTTTGTAGACTTAGAGAAAGCATATCACAGGGTGCCTAGAGAGGAGCTGTGGTATTGTATGAGGAAGTCAGGAGTGTCAGAGAAGTATGTAAGAGTGGTACAGGATATGTACAAGGGTAGTGTGACAGCAGTGATTTCTGCAGTGGGAGTGACAGATGCGTTTAAGGTGGAGGTGGGGTTACATCATGGATCAGCTCTGAGCTCTTTCTTATTTGCAATGGTGATGGACAGGTTGACAGATGAGATCAGACAGGAGTCCCCGTGGACTATGATGTTTGCAGATGACATTATGATCTGTAGTGAGAGTAGGAAACATGCAGGAGACCCTGGAGAGATGGAGATATGCTCTAGAGAGAAGAGGAATGAAGGTCAGCAGGACTAAGACAGAATATGTGTGTGTGAATGAAAGGGAGGAT
>NC_056748.1:667528258-667530758 GCF_019279795.1 Protopterus annectens | reverse complement strand
ATGTAAAAAAAGTATTCTTATGGCATGACTTACGATGTATAGAAGTATTCAAGAGGCCACTATCCAATCTATGTATATTAACATCTAAAAAAGAAATTTGCTCACGTGAATAATTCAAAGTGAACTTCAAAAATTCGGTGGATGTGTTAATATAATCATAAAAAGCCAGAAGGCTCCTCTCGTCACCAAGCCAGACAATAAAAGGTCATCCACAAATCTTTTATAAAGGCTCTATGTCTGTCATGAAGCTGGTTCTGCAATATAAATTCCTCTTCCCATTTTGCCATAACAAGATTGGCGTAGCTATTGGCACAAGAAGTGCCCATAGCTACGCCATCCTTCTGCAAAAAAAGATCTTCACCAAAAAGAAAGAAATTGGAATAAAGAATAGTTTCAAGGAATAGTGCTAGCAGATCTATTTTTACCATACTATATTGTGACTTACGGCTTAAATAATCAGAGACACTGGAAACACCTAGATCATTGGGAATAACTGTAAATAAACTGACAACATCCAGTGTCACCAGGTAATATTCTCTATTGTCATCAAGTTGTTTAGTATAATCATATAAGTCTAACAAAAACTGTTTACTGTCTCTAAGAATGACTGCGTTAAGATCAACCACAGGGCGTAGGAAATATTCCACATAAATAGAAAGGGGCTCAGTGGCCCAGCCTTGTCCAGCAACAATGAGGTGCATAGGAGGATTGTGCAAAGATTTATGGACTTTGGGGAGACCTTGTATAAGAGGTATACAAGGATTCTTAACCTTCAAATAGTCATATGTCTCATCATCAAGTAAGCCGTTCAAAACTAAATCATCTAACATATCATAAATTTGGAAAACTTTTTCAGTAATCTCTCCCATAGATATATATATATATATATATATATACATATATATATATATATATATATATATATATATATATATATATATATATATAAACACACACACACAAATGTGTATATATATATATATATATATATATATATATATATATATATATATGTACACACACACACACACACACACACACACACACACACATATATATATATATATATATATATATAATATTTATTTATTTTATTTTACATTTGTTGACCGGGAAAAAATCCGACTGGATACATGTCCATTTTCAGCGGAGGCCCGGGGAGAAAAGCTCCACATTTAAGTTAGTTTATATACAAGAGATTAAGATGGCACATAGCAATACAATCGGTTATGATCCAAATCTGGAGAGGAGCAAAATCAGTTAATAAAGTCATACATTGGTTATACTAAGTACAAAGAGAATGAATATGGAGCATAACAATACACTTGATTATATAAAACACTAGAGGAACACAAAATCAGGTCATATAGTCAGTCAGTGCAAAAGCAGTACAGAAAGTTAACATTTTTCGATTGGCCCGTTAGAGAGGTAAAAGGAAAAAAGGTGCTTGGATGAAGAGATAGTAGGAAGTAGAGTACCCTCAGGAGAAGGTAGGGAGGAGAGAAATATTTAAGACAGCTATATAGAAGGGGGTTTAGTCTGGATGTGAGCATTGGCATAGCCAGTGGGACTTGAAATACTGGAATAGACTTTTCTTAAAGTTGTGTAAGGAGCTGATGGTGGTGATACTAGATGGAAGGGTGTTCCATATTTTGGCAGTGACATTGGTGAATATAGCATCCCCCCCTGAGTTACTGGATTTTACTTTTTGAATAAGTGGTAAGTTAGAGGAACGTAGTCTGTTTAGATTAGTATATGGTATGACTAGGTTCTTTAGTGCTGGAGTTTTATCTGGATATTTTAGTATTTTAAATGCTTCGATGAGTTGGGATTGTTGTAGGAGGTTTGGAAGTTCTATCCAACCCAAGTGTTTTAGGTTTTTACAGTGGTGGGTTCTATATGGCATACCCGTAGCAAATCTGGCTATGTGATTATAAGAACATGAGAGTTTGTTCAGCTCGGTTTTATTAAGCTTGTTGAGCACAGGGGATGCATAGAGAAGTGTAGAGAGCAAGTGCCAAGCGCAATGGTCACTTTTGTTATGGGAGTGAGAAAGGATTTGATTCTATATAGTGATCCTAATTTCTTATTCATGGTTTTAATGTTGAGATTAATATGGGTATTAAACTTGAGTTTATTGTCAATGGTCACACCTAATAGTTTGGTATGGGGATCTGGAGTAATAATTGTCCCGTTGTTTGATTGAATGGTGAAGGTAGTGTTGGGAAGTTTATGGGTTGGATGAAAGAGTAGTAATTTTGTCTTATTTGGATTAAGGATTAGCTGACGTCCTGCTAGCCATTTTTCAATATCTGTAAAGCAGGCTTGGGTTTTAGCTAGAAATTTAACTATAGATGTATCCGAACATACTAATGTTGAATCATCGGCATACTGTATACATGTTGCCTCGGGGATGGTTTTATGTAGGTCATTGATGAAGACTGAAAAAAGTGGCCCTAGTATGGATCCTTGTGGAACTCCAATGGTATTCGGTAGGAGA